>NW_024081161.1:0-109420 GCF_003009895.1 Hyaena hyaena
ATCTTTTCTGTGTGATGTATGGGCGCGAGTGCAAGTACGGAGCTCCTTACTTCTCCGCCATCTTGCCCTCTCCCGGTATTATATACATTTATAATGTCATACAACCACCAATCCCTATTGATTTTTGAATGAACCTTCAAACATTACTTATTTTTTATAAATGAAATCCATTCTATCCTGATTATTTACCTATCAGCTTTTGTTCTCCACTTAACTCTCTAAGAGATCTTTCCATGTCAAGAAATGTAGAATCACTTAATTCCTCCTTTAAAATTTATCTTAAGGGGTGCCTGGGTGGCTCGGTTGGTTAAATGTCTGACTTCAGCTCAGGTCATGATCTCGCAGTTCGTGAGTTCAAGTTCTGCATCAGGCTCTGTGCTGACAGCTTAGAGCCTGGAGCCTGCTTTGGATTTTGTGTCTCCCATTCTCTCTGCTCCTCCCCTGCTCACACTCTGTCTCTCTCTCTCCCTCAAAAATAAATAAACAATAAAAAAATTTATCATAGTTTTTATTTTAGATAGATAGAATGCAAGAGGGAGAGAGGGGTAGAGGGAGAGAGAATCTCAAGCAGGCTCCATGCTCAGTGTGGAGCCAGATGCAGGGCTCGATCCCATGACCTGGGCTGAAATCGAGTCAGATGCTCAACCGACTGAGCCACCCAGGCATGCCAAATCACTTAATTCTCAACAGCTTTATATTTGCCATAATATAGTCATAACACAGTTTATTTGGCCTTTTGCTCTAGGTTATTTCCCATTTTCTTCTTAATTTAAAGAATGCTAAAATGAAACCCTTGTACAAACGTATTTGAATATATGTGTAACTATTTTTGTTGGAAAAGTTCCTGGAAGTGGGATTGATGTTTCAAAGCATACATGCATTTTTATTTTGAAAGATACTATAAAATTACACTCCAAAAAGTCTGTAATAATTTATATTTCCAAATGAGTATATGAAAATGTCTTTTGGCAAGGAATTTTTTTGATAGCAATATGCCAAAAGCCTTAAACTGCTCATGCTTCTTGTCCCGTTAATTTTGTTTGTGGACATTATCTCAGAAAATAGTACTAAAACACAGAATAAAATCTATACAAATATGTGCATTGTAGCATGATATATAATACTAAAAATGTGGATTCAATCTAAATTTTAAAAATAGGCCACATAGGGGCGCCTGGGTGGCTCAGTCGGTTAAGGGTCGGTCTTCAGCTCAGGTCATGATCTCACGGTTCGTGGGTTTGAGCCCTGGGTCGGGCTCTGTGCTGACAGCTCAGAGCCTGAAGGCTGTCTTCGAATTCTGTAACTCCCTACTCTCTCATCCTCCCCTGCTCACGCTATCTCTCTCTCTCTCTCAAAAATAAATAAAAAAACATTAAAAAAATAGACGATGTAAATTACTGTGAAGTTCTGTGCAGCAATTACATGATAATTACAAAGACCATTTAGTAACAGAAAATGCTCATGGTACAATGTTATTCAAAAATTGCAAGATTTAATTAAGAATGTAATAAAAATGTTCAAAACGATTGTGTTTTGGATGCATACCTAGTTTTTAAATGTTTACCTAGTTATTTTTGAGAGAGAGAGAGACAGAGACAGAGAGAGAGAGAGAGAAAGAGACCACAATGGGGGAGGGGCATAAAGAGAGGGAGAGAACAGAATCTGAAGGAGGCTCCAGGCTCTGAGCTGTCAGCACAGAGCCCGACGTGGGACTCGAACCCCCCAACTGTTAGATCATGACCTGAGACAAATTCTGATTCCTAACCAACTGTGCCACTCAGGTGCCCCAGATGTAGACCTATTGATACCACTTTTTTTTTCAATCTACCTTACTACTATTTATTTCCCAGGCTTTCTTGATTAAAGACTTTATTTTTCTAAGTAAAAAAATATTTAATCATAACACCTAGGAAAGGGCTCTGCACCTGTTGGTATACTGTAGGTTCTCTGATGACTATCCTTGAAGCATTTTATAAAAAGGAGTCAGTTAAAAATACAACGTAACAAGCATCTTAGGCTTGTCTTGGCTTTATGTGTGTATATACTTCTCTTCTTAAACAAAATTGTGAAGGAAAGAAAATTAGTGTGTTTTTCACCTTTAGTGCCACATTCCTTTTAAGTCCCAGATTTTAAATTCTGTATTCTATTCCCAAAGAAACTTGCTTTTGATCACTGCTACTGTGTTAACTAGTAATACCATCCCGAGGTATTTGCATTTTTATAAGAGCTGACACTTAAAAATAAGAAAATTCATGTAGAGCTATTAGCATGAAGAAAGTGTTCAGTCTGTGTTGATGGATGATGGTAGTGATAAGGGTGATGATACCGACTGACCATGGAGAAGTCTTCAAGAATAAAATGGGGCTTTGTGGGAAAGAGTGATTATTTTCCATTATGATACTTTCAAAATATTTGGAGTATGCCTGAAATTTCTTTCTCCTTAAAGAAAAAAATTTATGATGTATCCATAGTCTGTGATAATACCAGGGATGACTACAATCATAACAATACTCAAATCTTACTTAAATCTATTTATATTTTCAACCTAGATGATTGCATGGATTGGTGAATTCCCATTCTAAAACATTAGCACTTACTTTTAGTAATATTAATATTGCTTCTTGAAGTTTAAAGGGGCTTTCTCTCTTGCTAATATTCTTATATTTGTGGAGTAAATTTAAATTAACCTTATCCGTATATTTGATGCTTGCTATGGCTTTATAAATTAAAACATATGAGGTTATTTATTTCCTTCTAGGCACCATGCCTAGAATTTGGTGCCCCCAGGTAAGTGGTTGAGCTTGGACGTGGCTGCCTTCCAAAAGCTAGGCTTCCTCCAACTGGGAACGTCTACGACTTACAGCCGAAACTTTTCCACAACTATATTTTTCCTTTGCAGGAATATAATCACTCCCCAAACTTAGAATAGATATTAACGAGCTACTAACTACTGGCACTTAAATTTTAAGGGAAGATGAAATTTAACACAAGTTTTTAAAATAGGCCCAACCTTAAGGCTAGTTAGTGTCTTCCTGAATACATTCAATGGTGTGGCAGTCAGATCTAACTCTGTTTCCATTTTAATGCTTCGCCAAGTCTTTTCCTGGAATCCAGAGACATTCGGATCTTATATACATTTCCAAATCCAATTCCAGCTCTCTTTGTTTACATATTGCCTCTTATAGAGCAAGGCTTTCAGTGTCCCCTTTCCAACCCAAAGAAGCTTATCAAGATATTTTCCTAAACAAAGCGAGTGATTGTTTTCATTCTACTTCACTGAGTTCTGTATTAAGCTTTGCAACACAGTTTACAGCTGGTCTTTCATAGGCTTCCTAAAATCTTGAAGCAGCAATGAATGTTTTAATCCTACACTTTTGATACAGTAAAATTGCTCTCAATGTCAATCATACACTCTCTCTACTGCTGTCTTTTCCACCTTTCTACCTTTTCCTTCCTCCTCCCTTCCCTTTCCTTTCCCAAACTGATGACTTACAAACACTGCTGCTGCTTTATTTGCATTTTCCTGATTATTAGTAGGGTTAAACATCTTTTCATGTTTACTAACTGTTTGAATTTCTTCCATGAATTTGTCAATTTAGATGTTTTGCCCATTCGTCTGTTTCAGTTGACCTACCCTAGTAAGTTTCTTTACATCTCATTGTATTCTAGATATTAACGCTTCATCTAATATGTATGAAGATACTTTTGTTTCATTCTGTTAGGTGTCTACTCACTTTGGTTATTATCTTTCTTCTTATGAATTCTTATGCAGTCAAATCTGGTCAGCTTTTCCTTTCTTCTTTTTTTTAAAATTTTTAAATGTTTTTTTTATTTATTTCTGAGAGAGATATAGAGACAGTGTGAGCAGGGGAGGGTCAGAGAGAGAGAGGGAGACACAGAATCTGAAGACAGATTCTGACAGAATCTGACATGAGGCTTGAACCCACGAACATGAGATCATGACCTGAGCCGAAGTCAGACACTTAACCGACTGAGTCACCCAGGCACCCCACTTTTCCTTTCTTCTTGCTGACTGTTGCATTTTTCTTATTAGATTTTTCTATCTCACGATTATAAAAATATTCTCTTATGTGCTCTTCTAAAACATGACTTGGAGGCCTTTGATGTGTTTTAAAATATTTTTAAAATAAAATTTAAATTTTAGAATAATTTTAGATTTATAAAAACATTGTGAAAATAGTACAGTTCCCATATACCCCAAGCCCATCTCCTCTATTATTAACATCTTATATTAGCATGGTACGTTCGTCACAATTGTTGAGCCAATATTGGTGTTATTATTAATTGCAGTTTATTCCTTATTCAGATACCCTTAAGTTTTTACTTAACGTCCTTATTCTGTTCTAGCAAATATATATTTAGGATACCTCATTACATTTAGCCTCTATATCTCCTTAGGCTCATCTGGTCTATGACGTTTTCTCAGACTTTAATTGCTTTTGATGATTGTGTTAACAGTTTTGAGGAGTACTGGTCAGATATTTTGTAGACTATCCCTCAGTTGGGATTCGTCTGATGTTTTTCTCATGAGACTGAGTTTTGTGGTTTGGGAAGAAAGACCACAGAGGTAAAATATCCCTCACATCACATCAGATCCAGTGTATGTACAACCAATATGACTTATCGCTCTTGATGTTGACCTTGATCACTGAGCTGAGGTTCTGTTTCTTTACCTGAAAAGTAACTTGTTTTACCCACCTTTTCATACCGTACTCTTTGGAAGGAAGCCACTATGTACAGCCCACACTTAAGGTATAAGGAGTTCTGCTCTATTTCCTTGAGGGTGGAGAATCCTGTTTTTCCATTTTTAACCATTTGGATCTCTAATGTATCTGGAATTTATTCCAACATATTATCATAGTGGACATTGAGTCTATTTCTTTCTTCCCTCTTTTGTGCAATTGTCATTTCTTCTGTTTAGGACAGTCATAGTGGAAATTGATACCACTTCTAGCTCCAAGAGAGGGCCCTGCTATTTTAGACCAAACAAAACTGTATTTTCATCCAGTTTTCCACACTGATTTAGTAAGACAAACCAATCATTTGTTCTAGCAGAAGCCAAATCATTGCATGTTAAGGACTGGTCAAGCTGACAGGTTGAGCCAATGTGACAAGAAGGAGAGTTGTGGAAGCATTCTGAGAGAAGAGGTTTCTCCTTCTTTTATGGGAGCTACCAAAAGATAGTACTTTTCCTCCTTTGGGGCAGCCTGGTGTGCAGGTTTGAAGCCTGGAACTTCGGCAGCTTTTTAGCCTTAGGATGAAGCTAACATTACAGAAGTCAGAACCCAGAAACAGAAAAAGAAATGAAAAACACATAAACAAAAAACCCTCAGTGTCTTTCATTCGGTTTCAAGCCAATAAATCAAGCAACCCTACAGTCTGCTCCATGTCTGGGTCTTCTAGTTAAATGGGTCCTTTGTTGCATAAAGCAGTTTGGGTTGGGTCTTCAATTGTTTGCAAATAAAAAAGCCTGATATAAAGTTATGTAAACAGAGATCTAATGTATGTATGTATCATATGTATGTATTTATTTATTTCCTTTTTTTTTCTTTCAAATACCCGGTTGTCGCAATGCAGTTTATTGAGTGGCTCATTTTTTCCCCTGTGATAGAAAATGTCATTTTATCATGAACAACATTTCTACATAAAAATGGCTCTGTTGTAGGCTTATTATTCATTATATACAATAATTAATCTCTTTTAGAATTAATAACACACTGTTTTAATTACCAATATTTTTTATTGATGTATAATTGACATATTAATTTCAGGTGTATGACATAATGATTCAGTATTTGTATGCATTGTGAAATGATCACCGCAATAAGTCTAGTTTATCTAGCACACACATAATTACAAAATATTTTTCTTGGGGTGCCTGGGTGGCTCAGTTGGTTAAGTGTCTGACTTCAGCTCAGGTCATAATCTCACGGTTCGTGGGTTCAAGCCCCGTGTTGGGCTCTGTACAGACAGCTCAGAGCCGGAGACTGTTTCAGATTCTGTATCTCCCTCTCTCTCTGACCCTCTCTCGCTCATGCTGTCTCTCTTTCTCTCTCAGAAATAAATAAAACATTAAAAAAAGTTAAAAAAAATTTCTTGTGATGAGAACTTTGAAGATTTTTCTTAGCATCTTTCAAATATGCAATTCAGTATTATTAGCTATAGTCACCATTGCTGTATATTACGTCCTCATGACCTACTTATTTCATAACTGAAAGCTTGTATATTTTGATCCCCTTCCCCTTCAACCCACATCTGGCAATTACCAATCTGTTCTCTGTACCTGTGAGCTTGGTTTTTGTTTTGTTTCATTTTGTTTTGGATTCCACATAGTAGTGAAGTCATATGATATGGTATTTGTCTTTCTCTGTCTGCCTTATTTCACTTAGCATTACACCTCAAGGTCCACTCATGTTGTTGAAATGGCAAGATCTCATTCTTTCTTATGACTGAATAATATTCTGTTGTAGTTATACTACCTGTTTCTTTATCCATTCATCCATTGTGGACACAGGTTTTTCCATATCTGGGCTATTATAAATAATGCTGCAATGAATGTGGGTGTGCATATATCTTTGCTAGTTACTGTTTTCATTTTCTTTAGTTAAATATGCAGAAGTAGCATTGCTGGATCATATGATAGTTCTATTTTTAATATTTTGAGGAACCTCCATATTATTTTCCATAGTGGCAGCACCAATTTACCTTCTCACCCTTTTTCTCCACATCCTTACCACCTCTTGCTATTTCTTGTCTTTTTGATAAGCTATTCTAACTGGTGTGAGGTGATATCTCATTGTGGTTTTAATTTGAATTTTACTGATGATTGATAATGATGTTGAATACTTTTCATGTACCTAATTACCATAATTTTATCATATGTTTTGCCATCTTGGCAAGGAAAATCTCTCATCATTGTTCTTTCTTTCAAACGCTTATGGGCACTTTCCATGTAATTTCTCTTCTATTTGAAATTGACAGTTTGCCTTTTAAGTCCCATTAAAAGTTTTTTTTTAATTTTTAAAAAATTGAGATTACATTAAATTTACAAATTAAATCTAGAAGTGACTGTAGCCCTTGCCAACACCTTGACTACAGTCTTTTGAGAGACCCTGAGTAGGAGGGCCCTACTAAGCTGCACCCAAACTGCTGACTTCTAGAAACCAGAAGATAATTAATGTGTGTTGTTTTAAGTTGGTAATTTTGGGGGCAATTTGTTATGGAGCAATAGATAACTAATATGGATAAAAATTAATATTATGTTTACCTGTGTTTTCAATGCTCTCACTTTTGATTTACATTTTTAAAAATAATTTCGGTTTACTTGGCCTAAACCTGTGGTGTTTAGAAACTTTTCTGTTACTCTCCCTCCCCTTCATCTGTGGCTAAATATAAAGTGGTAATCTAACAGTCCTTGTCAATGGTGATTTATTAAGAAGGCGGCCTTAAGACAACTTTGTTTAATGCTTTTGACTATTTATTTCAAAAGAAATTATAGAAACCACAGTCATCTGACCCTCTTTCTCAGTGAACACTGAAATTGAAATCATAGTTTAAATGCTTGAGGGAAATTAACCATGTAAAGGTTTTCCATGGGTAATTTTTGTAAAGTAATCACTTCATTAAGCAAAAAATTACCTTTTGTAAAGTAATCATTCCCTTTGGAAAAGAATCCAAACGAAGGAGCATGGGGAATCTTGTAATAGCAAAACCCTCTAAGTTCAGGGTAGAGGTCATACCTCATTGTCTGTGCCTGGCAACTTAACAAAAAAATGCTGATTGAAAGAATGTTTGATAGGGACGAAAATATTAACATTGGAGTATTCATAGTCTTTTTCTTTCTTGCTCCCCTGTCCTTTTAAGGAGGAATCCTTCATTTCTTGTCTCCTAGAACTATGTTGTGCTGACACAGATAAGTAGAGCCAAAAGAGCTACAGAATTGAAGAGAAGGAGGTCAGATTATTCTCAGCAAAAAAGACCTGAAGTAATAACAAAAGGAGGTAAACTGCCTATCGGAGAGAGGGAGAGGAAAGGTGAACATACTGAGAGAGAAGCTGTAAGAGGTTGGTGAGCAAGAGAGAAGCAATATGGATGACTGTAATGAAAACTTAAGGGAGAGCGATGAGTAAAGGCTTTTAAGAAGTTGTGCTGTATTAATATGCCATATATTTCTTTCCTCAGCATTTTCATGAGACTGTTAGTAAAAATCTACATCTCTCCAAACTTCTTGAAATTAGATTTGAGGTTTAAATTTTTTTTTAATGTTTATTTATTGAGAGAGAGGAAAATAGAGAAAGACAGAGAACAGGGGAGGGGTGGAGAGAGGGAAACACAGAATCTGAAGCAGGCTCCAGGCTCTGAGCTCTCAGCACAGAGTCGGACGTGGAACTCAAACTCATGGACTGTGAGATCATGACCTGCGCCAAAGTTGGACGCTTAATCTACTGAGCCACCCAGGCACCCCGTAATTAGATTTGAGTTTGATTTTATGGCATCGCTTCTTGGCTTTTTGGCTAAGATCAAGTGGAGTTTGATTTGATTGTATCACATGCTAAGGCTGGCTTAAGGATGGCTCAATTTTATAGCAGCTTCTCTCTATCTATTAAATGTCTATAGCCCCTTTTTATCCTGTTGCTCTAGGTCTCATTGTCCAGTTTTCCAGCAGTGTTAACTGCTGTCACTACCACATGTCTAAGCATATTCTTATTTCCTTAGCTTTTCGGCCTGGAAGTAACCATGTCTTCTTTCTGCTTAGTTCAGTCAAAACCAAGTTAGAAATTATTCAGAGATCAGAGGCAGGTATAAAAAGAAATTTAAAAAACAAAAATATAAAAAGGGGAAATAATGAATGCATGGAACAGGTTTGTTTCTAGAGCTTAAGTTCCTTATATTAATGTAACAAGGGCCAGCTACGGAAAGGCTTTGACTGATGGAGTTTGCCAGGTTCTTAGCATTGGTTTTTTTCTTTTCCATAGTTCTGTCCCCGTGTTCGGTGCCTTAACTTAATTCATTGTTGTGAATATTTGAGATATCTTCAGCTTGTTCTGGAACTTATCTTTGTATATAACAGAAACTTCTTTTTTTTTTTTTTCCTTAAAAGTGATGTTATAAGCAGGGTGGGTTTTGTAAAATGGAAGGCATTTTTGTTTGGCTGAGTTCTAAATCATATCAATTTGAACTACAGCTCTTTTCTGAGTGACAAAATTTATTGATAGTTTACTACATAAGACTTAAATCATCATTTAACTCTTATATGGTATATATTTTACATTTTCAAGTAAACTGTATTCTTAGCAAGGACCATATCTTCTATATCTTTTCCCCTGTGTGTGTTTACATAAAGTTACCATAAATTAGTGACTCTGAAAGAGTGATCTAGGTACTTCTGGGAGCACCCAAGACTACGTCAGGGGGTTCACAAAATCAAACCTATTTACAAAACATCACTAAAATATTATTTGCCCCTTTCACTTTTATTCTTTCATGAGTGTATGGTAGAATTTTCCAGATGCTACATGACATGTGATGATATCATTCTTCTGATGACTATTGGAATGTTTACTTATGTACTCTTATGTTTTAAAAATTGCTCTGTTTTAATTTCTTAATATAGATAGATACAACCCACATGAACAAAAGCTCTTTAAGGTTCCTCCTCTGTAGTTTCTAAGAGTGTAAAGAGATCCTGAGACCAAAAAGTTTGAGAATTGCTGGTATAGATAATTATGCATTGAACTGAAAATGAAATCAATCTGATTTTATCGTTTCTTTCCCTGAGTTTACAGCTGGGCCTGAAATTCTCTGCTGTTACTCTCTGTTTGGGTCAAGGTCCAATCTGATACAGAAACCACAAGAGACAGAGACCACACAGTTATTTGAATGGAGTAAGTTTAATATAAAGAGTTATTAACTATAATAGGGGGTTGGAATAACAAGAGATAGACCAGTAAGAGGCAAAAAGAACTCTAAAGAATATAGAATAGCAGAAATCAGGAGTACTCCTTCAGAGGTCTCCCAGGGTTGAGATACAGACTTTGTTAGAGAGGGCACAATTACGTTTCACTGAATGGCAGAGAAGTTGCTGTGGTGCTATGCTGGTGGAACTTGCTGGAAATCTGCCCCCTGGAACTTTCTGGAAACATTTTTTTAGGTTGCTGGGGAAAACTGCTCATGGTGAGGTTTCTTACTGGAGACACTCTGCCTCAAAATTGCTCAAGGGGGAAGCAAGGTGTAGTGGGGAGAGAGACTGTTCCCCACTGAGCGCTGTTGCTACCTTGTACTGCAAGAGCCAAGTACTGGAGAAGCAGCACATCTTGCAGGACCCAGAGAAGCAGTCTCTGGTGGTGAAGACTACCAATGGGAAACGTGCAAACCAGAGAAGAAAACTCTTCTGCAATGTCTCTTCTTGGCTTTCCATTGACAAGCTTAGCATCATTCTATCTGATAGAGAGAAAAAAATTGAAAGAACTTAGCTCCATTTTAAGAGAGCAGGCAATGAAGGATGAATCTGGGGGGCAGGGAGGAGTTAAGAAGGAGGATTAGTAGGAGGACCTTCTGCCTGTCTTGTCCCTCAAACACAGCTAGAAAATTATCAAATCATTCTGAACAGCCAGGAAATCAACCTGAGGACTGAGAGAATAAACTGCACAAATAGAGGGAGAAAAGAGACCACATTGTGGAAGCAAGTAGGTGCAGAGGTGTGATTTGGGAGAGAAAATCATCTCAGATGCTGCAAAGGGAGGAGAACCCTGATCACAGAGAGAGGAGAGAGAGAGAGAGAGAGAGATAAAGCAGCATGCAGTGGATTGCACAAGAAAAACACTTCTCCAAAACTACTGACTGGGAAAATGAAGGGGGCTGATTATTGAAAGATTTTACAAGCAGCAGAACTGAGAGTATGAAGTTTTAGAAGCCCACATCATTGCCACATCGAACCTGGTGGTTATAGTGGTGCTTCTGCGGAGAAGGAGAGCAGAGGCCCAGGAGTGGACAGTGTGGTCTGAGATCTCCTGGGTTGTGCTAGGAGAGCTAGTTCCCCTTCTTAGAGAGCATTTGGGAGAGGAGGCACTGCCTCTCAGGGGACAAAAAAGCTGGCAGGCACCATTGAGCTGCCCCATTCATTAGCATACAAGCAGAGACACCTGCTGAGGGCAGTTAACCTGGATTCTTGCCATGGTTTACCATAAAATCCAAGCCCCTGTGCAGTCTTGCAACCTCTTTTCTGGTACAAACTGGTACCAGCCACAGTGTTGTGACATCCTCCCCCAGAGGACCAGTGTGGCTCCGGGCCACACAGTATCCTTAAAATTTGGAGTTTGAAATTCAGCAGCAGACCTGAGATAAAACACAGGAGACTGTGTTTGCAGTGGGTGCAAACTCCTCTCTCCAGGGAAGAGAGCAAGCCAATGTGATTTTTTACCACTACTGTCAGCACAGATGGACTTCAGTGAGCATCACAGCACACACAGTGGAGGCTTGAGCTGCCTGGCCCCCTGTGCTCTGCAGGTGCCTTTATTTTTTTTAAGTTTATTTATTTATTTTAAGAGAGAGAGAAAGCACAAAAAGGGGAGGGGCAGACAGAGGGAGAGAGAGAGAATCACAAGCAGGCTCTGCACTCCGCACTGAGTCTGACAGAGGGCTCAGTTTCACGACCATGAGATCATGACCTGAGCTGAAATCAAGAGTTGGCTGCTTAACTGATTGACCATCCAGGTGCCACTGCAGGTGCCTTTTTAATTTTTTTATGTTTATTTATTTTTGAGAGAGAGAGAGGCACAGAATGCGAGCAGGGGAGAAGCAGAAAGAGGGGAGAGACACAGAATCTGAAGCAGGCTCTAGGCTATGAGCTGTCAGTACAGAGCCTGGTGTGGGACTTGAACTTGTGAACTGGGAGATCATGATCTTAGCCAAAGTTAGATGCTAACCAGGTGAGTCAACCAGGTGCTCCTGCAGGTATCTTTTTAATAGGGCAAGTGTGATTCAGAGCCAGAGAAGCAGCAGGCCCCTCCCCCAGAAAACCAGCACAACCCTACTCTCACTCCTCCCTTTCCCAACACACACCAGGCCTACTGATCATAGTGTGTTGCAAAGCTTCAACTCTAGTGGAAAGGACCAGGCACAGCTTTCCTAAAACACAAAAGACAGAGAGTTAGACAAACTGCCAAGATGGAGGAATTCATCCCAAAAGAATGAACAAGAGGTCATGGCTAGGGAGCTAGTAAAAATATATATAAGTAATATACCTAACCAGAGTTTAAAACAATAATCATATGCATACTAGCTGAGCTTGAGAAAAGTATAGAAGAAACCAGTGGGATCCTTACCACAGAGATAAAAGACCTAAAAGCTAGTCAGGATGAAATAAAAAATGCTATAATTGAGATGCAAAAATGACTGAACCTAATGACCACAAGGATAGAAGAATCAAAGAAATGAATAAGTGATCTAGAAGATGAAATTATGGAAAATAATGATGCTGAAAAGAAGAGGAAAGGAAAAATATTGGATCACAAATGTAGACTTAGGGAACTTAGCAACTCCATAAAGTATAGTAACATTTGTATCATAGGAATCCCAGAAGAAAAGAGGGAAAAGGGACAGAAGGTTTATTTGAGCAAATTATAGCTAAAAAGATACCTAATCTGGAGAAAGAAACAGACATCCAAATCCAGGAGTCACAAAGAACTCCCATCAAAGTCAACAAAAGCTTGCCAATATTAAGACATATCACAGTAAAATTTGCAAAATACAAAGATAAGGAAAGGCTCCCAAAAGCAGCAAGGGAAAAGAAATCACTAACCTACAAGGGAAGACAAATCAGGTTAGCAACAGATCTCTCCACAGAAACTTGGCAGGCCAGAAGGGAGTGACATGATATATTCAACATGCTGAATGGGAAAAATAGTCAGCCAAGAATACTTTACCCAGAAAGGCTGTCATTCAGAATAGAAGGAGAGATAAAGAGTTTCCCATACAAGCAAAAACTAAAGGAGTTTGTGACCACTAAATCAGTCCTGCAGGAAATACTAAAGGGGACTCCTTGAGTGGGAAAGACCAAAGGCAACAAAGACCAGAAAGGAGCAGAGAAAAAAATCTTCAGGAAAAAATGACTTTACAGGTAATACAATGGCACTAAATTCATATCTATTAATAATCAATCTGAACGTAAATGAACTAAATGCTCCAGTCAAAAGACATAAGGTATCAGAATGGGTAAATAAAAAAACAAGACCTGTTTATATACTGCCTATAGGAGACTCCTTTTAGCCCTAAAGACACCTCCAGATGGAAAGTGAGGGGATGGAGAACCATCTATTGTGCTAATAGATGTCAAAAATAAAACCAGAGTAGTCATACTTAAATCAGACAAACTAGACTTTAAACCAAAGACTGTAACAAGAGATGAAGAAGGGCACTATATAATCATAAAGGGGTCTATCCAACAAGAAAAATCTAACAATTGTAAATATTTATGCCCCCAACTTGAAGTCCCCAATATATATAAATCAATTAATAAAAAATAAAGAAACTCATTGATAACAATACAATAATAGTAGGGGACTTTAATACCCCACTTACAGGAATGGACAGATTATTTAAGCAGAAAATCACCAAGGAAACAATGGCTTTGAATGACACACTGGACCAGATGGACTTAACAGATATATTCAGAACATTTAATCCTAAAGTAGCAGAATACTTATTCTTCTCGAGTGCACTTGGAACATTCTCCAGAATAGATCACATACCAGGTCACAGGTCAGGCCTCAACAAGTACAAAAAGATCAAGATCATACCATGCATAGTTTTAGACCTCAGTTCTATGAAACTTGCAGTCACCTACAAGAAAACATTTGGAAAGACCACAAATATGTGGAGATTAAAGAATATCCTACTAAAGAATGAATGGGTTAACCACAAAATTAAAGAAGAAATAAAAACAAAGTGAATGAAAATGAAAACTTGACAGTCCACAATTTTTGGCATATAGCAAAGGTAGTCATTAGAGGTAAGTATATAGCAAAACAAGCCTACCTAAGAAGCAAGAAAAGTCTCAAATACACAACCTAATCTTACAACTAAAGGAGCTAGAAAAGGAGCGGTAAATAAAGCTTAAAGTCAGCATAAGAAGGGAAATAATAAATATTAGAACAGAAATAAATGATATAGAAACAAAACAAAAAAAACCCGCAGTAGAATAGATCATCAAAACTAAGAGCTGATTTTTTGAAAGAATTAATAAAATTGGTAAACTTCTAACCAGACTTATCAAGAAGAAAAGAGAAAGGACCCAAATCAATATAATCACAAATGAAAGAGGTGAGATCACAACCAATACCACAGAAATATAAAAAATTACAAGAGGATACTATGAAAAATCATATGCCAATAAATTTGGGCAATCTGAAAGAAATGGACACATTTCTCGGAACATACAAACTACCAAAACTAAAACAGGAAGAAACAGAAAATTTGAATAGACCCATAACCAGCAAAAAAAAAATTGAATCAGTAAATCAAAAATGTCCTAACAAACAAAAGTCCAGGGCAAAATGGGTTCCCAGCGGAATTTTACCAGCCATTTAAAGAAGAGTTTGTACCTATTCTTCTCAAGCTGTTCCAAAAAATAGAAATAGAAAGAAAACTTCCAAACTCATTCTACAAGGCCAGCATCACCTTGATTCCAAAAACAGACAAAGACTCTGCTAAAAAGGAGAATTACAGGTCAATATCCCTGAGGGACATGGATGCAAAATGTCTCAACTAGATAATAGCAAATTGAACCCAACAGTACATTACTATAATTGTTCACCATGATCAAGTGAGATTTATTCCTGGGCTGCAGGGGTGGTCAATATTCACAAATAGATCAACGTGATACATCACATTAATAAAAAAGAGTAAGAACCATGCAACCCTCTCACTAGATGCAGAGAAAGCATTTGACAAAATACAGCATCCGTTCTTGATAAAAACTCTCAACAAAGTAGGGATGTAGGGATAGAGGGAACATACCTCAACATCATAAAATATCATAAAACCATAAAAACCATATTACGAAAGACCCACAGCTAATATCCTCAATAGGGAAAAGCAGAGAGTTTCTCCTCTAAGGTCAGGAACAAAACATTGTTATTTAACATAGTACTGGAAGTCCTAGCTTCAGCAATCAGACAACAACAAAAAAAATAAAAGACATCCAAATTAGCAAGGAAGAAGTCAAACTTCCACCCTTTGCAGATAACAAAATTGCTAGAACTGATACACGAATTAAGCGAAGTTGTACAATATAAAATCAAGAGAAATCTTTTGCATTTCTATACACCAATAATGAAGCAGCAGAAAAAGAAATCAGGGAATCGATCCTATTTACAATTGCACCAAAACCCATAAGATACCTAGGAATAAACCTAACCAAAGAGGTAAAAGATCTGTACTCTGAAAACTATAGAACATTTATGAAAGAAATAGAAAATGACACAAAGAAATGGAAAAACATTCCATGCTCATGGATTGGAAGAACAAATATATTTATATTGAAATATCTACATTACAGGGGCGGTGGCTCAGTCGGTTAAGCGTCCGACTTTGGCTTAGGTCATGATCTCATGGTTCGTGGGTTTGAGCCCTACGTCGGGCTCTGTGCTGACAGTTCAGAGCCTGGAGCCTGCTTTGGTTTCCGTGTCTCCCTCTCTCCCTGACCCTCCCCCACTCACACTCTGTGTCTCTCTCAAAACTAAATAAACATTAAAAATTTTTTAAAAAAATGAAATGTCTATATTACACAAAGTAATCTACACATTTAATGCAATCCCTATCAAAATACCACTAGTAGGGCACCAGGGTGGCTCAGTTGGTTAGGTATCTGACTCTTGATTTTGGCTCAGGTTATGATCTCATGGTTCATGAGTTGGAGCCCCACATCAGGCCCTGTGCTGACAGTATGGAGCCTGCTTAAGATTCCCTCTTTCTGCCCCAATCTTGCTTGCACATGCTCTCTCTATCTCAAGATAAATAAATAAACTTTAAAAAAAAACACCATCATTTTTTCACAGAGGTAGAACAAACAATCCTAAAATTTGTTTGGAACCACGAAAGACTCCAAATAGCCAAATCAATCTTAAAAAAGAGAAACCTGGACGCATCACCATGCTGGATTTCAAGCTAGATGACAAAGCTGTAATGTAAGACAGTATAGTACTGGCACAAAAACAGACACATTGATTAATTGAAGAGAATTGAAAACCCAGAAATGGGCCTACAACTGTATGTTCAACCAATCTTCAACAGAGCAGGAAAGAGAATCTAATGAGGGGGAAAAATAGTCTCTTCCACAAATGGTGTTGGTAAAATTGGACAGCAACATGCAAAAGAATGAAATTGGACCATTTTCTTACACCATACACAAAATTAACTTCAAAATGGATGAAAGACCTAAATGTGAGACAGGAAACTAACAAAGTCCTAGAGGAGAACACACGCAGCAATCTCTTTGACCTTAGCCATAGCAGATCCTTAGTAGACATATCTCTGGAGGTAAGATAAACAAAATGAAAAATAAACTATTGGGACTTTATCAAGATAAAAAGCTTCTGCACAGTGAAGGAAACAATCAACAAAACTAAAGTCAGCCTACGGAATGGGAGGAGATATTTACAAATGACATTCGATAAAGGGTTAGTAACCAAAACCTATAAAGAACTTATCAAACTCAACATGCAAAAACTGAACAACCCAGTTAAGAAATGGGCAGAAGACATGAACAGACACTTTTCCAAAGAAGATATCTATCTAAATGGCTAACAGACATGTGAAAAGATGCTCAACATCACTTATCATCAGGGAAATAACAAATCAAAACCACGATGAGATACCACGTCCCACCTGTTAGAATGGCTAAAACTAATAACAGGAAACAACATGTGTTTGTTGTTGGCAAGGATGCAAAGAAAGGGGAACTCTCTTACACTATTGATAGGAATACAAATTGGTGCATCCCCTCTGGAAAACAGTATGGAGGTTCCTCAAAAAAATTAAAAATAGAACTACCCTACCATTCAGTAATTGCACTACTAGGCTTTTACCCAAAGGATACAAACTTACTGATATGAAGGGGCACGTGCACCCTGATGTTTATAGCAGCATTATCAACAATAGCCAAATTATGGAAAGTGCCCAAATGTGCATCAACTGATGAATGGATAAAGAAGAAGTGGTATATATACACAATGGAATATTACAACCATCAAAAGAATGAAATCTTGTCATTTGCAACAGTGTGCATGGAGCTAGAGTGTATTATGCTAAGTGAAATTAGTCATTCAGAGAAAGACAAACATTATATGATTTCATTCATGTGGAAATTAAGAAACAAAACAGATTAACATAGGTGAAAGGAAGGAAAAATGATAAAAACAGAGAGGGAGGCAAAGCATAAGAGACTGTTAACTGTTAATTATAACTATAATTGAGGGTTGATGGAGGGGAAACGGTGGAGCATGGGCTAAATGTGCAAGGGGCATTAAGGAGGGCACTTGCTGTGTTGAGCACTGGGCATTATATGTAAGTGATGAATCACGAAATTCTACTCCGGAAACCAGTATTATACTATATGTTAACTAGAATTTAAATAAAAATTTGGAAAAAAGGATGCATTTGGAACTGAGTGGAAATAAAATGACAAATGGCATACTTACTTTCACTTCTTTCACTTAATATGTAGTGTATTAATTACCTATGTCTGTTAAAATTCTTGACAGAATCCCAGTTTTGTTCTTCTCTCGTGCTTTTCTTGGCCATAAGCTTGAGAGACGGCCAGTGCCAGTCTCAGCTGCACACCCAGCTCTGTGGGGGTGAATTACAGTTGGTCTAAACAGGTTTTCATCATCCCATTTTCTTTGCCAGTAAAGTGTTTGTGACACAATTCTGGCCATTAAGACATGAAGGGAAATCTGCAAAGGGGCTTCTACAATGGCTTTCCCCACCATTTGAAAAGTGGTATTCAGAAAGAAATAACTCTCTTCTGTTGCTGGGCATTGTCATGTCTCTTAGTGATGCCTGGAACTTTGGCAGCCATTGTTTGAGGGGAGGGAGATAGCCTGCTCTGCACCCCAGAGCAGGAAATGGAAGTAAATGAAAGAATTAATCAAACCTAGAAACACCTACCCCCAGACTTCTTGTTTTAAAAATCATTTTAAGATGTTTTTTGTAGTTAACGGATATGCCAGACTTTTGAGATGACATATGTGAATAAGATTTGTCCTTATTCCCAAGAGGTCTACAGTTTGGCCAGAAAAACAAATAAGTGAAATAAAAGTTTAGGATTGCTCTGATAAAAGAAGACAGTAGTTGAAGTCAAATGGAACATGGTAGTTCCAGCTCACTATAAAATTAAGTTAGAAAAGAGAAACCTATCAAAGGAAAATGTTTTGTTAAGTTGCCTCTTGAAATACTTCCAGGTTTCCCTGCAAATAAAGAGTTACATAACGTAATATATTTGATCAGAGCTTTCTCTCTGCGCCAGACACTTCCCCGTAATGGTAGAAAAGATTAACAGTTGTTAATTAGTATTATTTTTCAAATAAACATAAAAATGATAAAAAAGAGTCATATAAACACAGTTGCAATAAAAAGCAAGGAATAACAAGGAAAAAATATTTATGTTAATATTTTTCTACCTATAAAACATTGTGGTGTATGTGTCCAATGACAACAAATGCAGTTTTGTTATTAAAAGAAACTGGGTCTCAAATTGCAGATTTCTCTTACGTTTCTCTTAGAACACCCAGTTAAAAATCCTGGTGAGCTGTTTGCTAGTATAAGTAGAGTGTGCCCTTAATCTCCACCCCAACTGGAATGGTTGGAAGCAGAAACATTTTACCCTACTTTCATAGTTACACAAAGCTGAGTAACTGTTATCTAAATCTCCAATTTTCCTAGGGCTTTCAATTGTTCATAAAGGCTGCCGCCTTTTATTTGCAGGTGGAATGATAATTTTTATGCTTTCCTTCTTGGAATCTTCAGATCGGCTTTCCACAGACAAATTAAAATGAAGACTTGAGGCATTTTTTTGCTTTGTTTTGTTTTCTGATTAATTCAGGAGACAAACAATTCTTTTTGTTTAGTAACACAACACACCAGGCAGGCTGCCCTCCAGGCCTTACCACTTACTGTTCTCTGGGCTTCCCGGTTCTCTTCCCTTTTCAGTCTGCAAGGTGCTCCCCTGACTTCCTCACTCACTCTCTTGCTGAGGCCTTCCCCGGCCAACCAATCTAAATTTTGTCCCTTCCCCTCCACGTTATATCCTCTTTCACCATTTCACTTTTCTTCCTTACCAATTTTCAATGCCTAATAGTATTGATTAGGTAATTATGTTTCCCCAACCAGAATGTAAACCTCATGAGGACAGGAATTATTGTCTATTTGTTTTTTGTCACTGAGGAATCCCCAGCACCTAGATCAGTGGCTGATATACATAAAGGCTCAGTAAATATTTGTTAACTGAGTGGGATAAAGCTTGGCTTTGGAGTTAGAAAGCCCTGGGTCAGAATGCAGCCTTTCTACTTGGCCTGGGGTAGCTTCCTTCACCCCTTTGAACCTCACTTTCTTCCCTTTTTGCATGGGTATAGCTATCTAACAAGGTAGTTTTTAGGGTGTAATGAGATAATGTAGGCCAAGCATCTGATCCTGTTAGAGTTACACAACAATTTTTAGGCCTTTTCAGATTGAGGGAAGGCCTCAGAGATTTATTTTCTGATATTATTCCTCTTCCTTCCACAAAACTTTTTTATGGGTATCTCAGTCAGCATTCTAACAGGAACTCAGATTAAGAACATTTGAGGAGGGTTGAGGTCTAAGGGAACATAGGGGATAGAGGAGTGGCCCAGGAAACAGCAGAGCAATCACTACCTATAGGTCCAATAGGATGAGGGTAACAAAGAAGACCTTCCAGAAAGGGAACAGGAGAATAAATAAGCTTTCTCCTTTCTCCCTCAGTTAATCTCCTGCTGCATCTCCCTATCATCAGACCCAGTTGTAAGCCAGAGAGCCTAGAGCCCAATGATATCAGCCATACAGGTCAGCCTGTTTGGAAAAGAATGGAAAAGAACGGAGAGTGAATCTGGCTATCCAACCTTACCATATCCAAGGTACTTGCCATGCAAGGGATAGAGAGAGTAAAGACATTATGCGGTGATTCTCGGCAGACTCAGTTGGTTGGGATGATAGTCAAACAAACAACTTTAATTCAGTGCGATAAGTCTCATACAACGGCCAGGCTGGTGTGTTATGGGCACATAGAAGAGAGGCATCTCTTTCACAACATAAATGTCAGAGATAGTGGGAAGGTGGTGGTGCTGGTGGTTTGACTGGGAAAGGCTTTCTGGCGATTAAGACTGGTAACGATTGAGAGTCCACTTGAAAATATGACAACTGATCCCATTTTAAAATATGACAATTTTTTTAGAGGATAAGATGACATTCTCTGAGACATTTTTCTGATGAAATATAAGAAGATGGGACTAGGGCATGGAAGTGTGGATCAGAATGAGGGATAGAATGAAATAATTTCAAAGGTTCTTCCTAGATTTTACATTTTAACAATTTAGTTTTTTGTTGTCTTGTTACTTCTATAATAGACTATAGATCTTTAATAATGCAAATGAGTATAAAATTTGCAATCTCTCTTACTTGCAGAATTTGACTTTAGGTTTGAACAATGAATAGTCTTAAACTGAACATAACTAAATTTAGGAGGGAATATAACGGTTTGAAAATAAGTCATGTAAGTTCATTACATATCAAAACAAAAGAGGAAAACTGCTGATAGACAAGTTTAATTTGGATTAATGTTCCTCAAGTTCCTTTAACATTCTCTTCATAGACTTTGTTCTAATCTTCGAAAAATCACTAATGACTCTAAATCTTGATAATTCTAACAAAAGCAAGAAAACTCATTACATAGTACCTGGATATAGTCCTACGAAAGATATTTACATATGGAATTCAAAGTTAAATGGTAAACAAACAATGTGTGAAGGGATCAAATTATGATGAGCTAAAGGGCCTTGGGAACAGGTAGGGGAGAGAGTGCTTGACATGAAGAAAACAAAACTTTCCTGAGTACTTTTCTATGCACCATAATTTGTGATAGGTTTTCCAGGTTACCCAAGTGAACAGCTGGGAAGACCACAGCATACTGAAATTGGTGCACTGAGAGATCTCACTACAGTAATTATTTTCTTTGTAATTAGACGTAATTATAGTGAACTGTAGTGAGGAGCTTGTCTACAATCAACATCAAACAAGAATTTCCAGAAAGTATCCCTACTGCTGTAGCTACAAATGTCCTATGGCTGGGGGAAAACATAGCCAATAATTATAAACAACTAGAGGGGGAAGCGTGGGCAGTTAGTAACACTTCAAAAGGCTGCACATGATGCTTGGGATGTGTCCCTGGGAAATCCAGATAAATGAGTCAAATCGGATTGGCGCAAAAGCAATGAAGGCAAGTGTGCAGCGACAGCTCTTGGCCGGCCCAAAGGAACGTGCCCAGGGTCAGAAAAGACGGGTTCTGAGTCGCGACTAGGCCATAGCCTCTAGCTCTTCAAGTCCCCGCGCTTTTTTTCCCCTCCCAGCAATGTGGCCGGCGCGTCCCTCCGCCCCCGACTCCGCTCGCCCGACCAGGGCCTGGCTCCGCCCACCTTGCCCGGGCCGCGTCTGGCCCCGCCCACTCTCCCAGGACCGCGGCCGGCGGCCGAGGGGCGGGGCGCCCGGGAGGAGCCGCACTCCCGAGCGGGAGGGGGATCCGCCGCGGAGTTACGGGAAAGTTGGTCCGAGTTCCTGGAGTTTCCCCCTGTGGTTCCCGGGGCTCGGCCGGCCGGTGCCCCGGCTGCTCTCCTCCCTCCGTCCTTCACCGCCCACCAGATCCTTCCTTCTGTCCCCCGCCGCCATGGAGCAGCCGCCAGCGCCCAAGAGGTAACGAACGTGGGGAACCGGGAGAAGGAGGGAGGCGGCGCCGGCGGGCGGGGGCGGCTAGGCCGGGCCGGACCGCGACCCGTTTAGCAACTGCGGGGCCCTCGCCAGGCCCATCGGGAGTCGGAGGCAGGTCCGAGTGCCGGGCCGCGTCTGTCCACACGCCGAGGGGGCCCGAGGGGAGGCCGAGCCTCGCCTCCCCCGCGGCCTCCGGGCCTGGAGGCGTGGAAAGTCGCTGGGCAGCGCAGGGCTTCCCGTGGCCGGACTCCTGGGCCGGGAGGACTTTTCCCTCCCTGCAAGTTCACAAAGCCCCGAGACGCAAAACTAGGAAATTAGTTAGGCAACTTACAGCCCATGTAGGCGTTCTTGTCAAATGTTTTTCATAATACTGCGTTGTCTTTGAGAAGGCGGTTTATTTATTTACAGTTTAAGGAATTCAGTATTAATAGCTACACAGTCTGTAAAACTTGTGGATACTGCACTGACAGGTGTTCTTCCTCCTATTCCCTTCAAGTTCAAAAGTATTTATGGACGCAAGACAGCGGGAATCTTAAATTAGAACCCCTCCCTCAGACATATTTTTAAAATTTCTTTTGGCGTATAAAAATAGTGATGCTTTGATATTTACTGTTAGTTTATATTTCATCTTTAATATATTGGAAAAGTAAGAGTACACAGTAGATACTTTTAAACTAAGACTCGAAATGATCTAGCTAAATCAAGGCCGTCCGTAGTTCATAGTGTGCATTTTTCCCCTCAAGAATGAATCAACGTCATTGAACTGATATTGTTTAAAACATTTAACCTCAGTCTTTCATTTTTAATTTATAAGGTAAAGGTCCTAATCTCTCTCCCAGAGAGTGCTGTTGTGAAGATTAAGGAGTTCTTGGTTTTTGATGCTTAGAGATCTTTAGATGAAAGGTGATATATTCAGGAACATGGAATAATTGAAAAGGTAGGAACTTGGTGAGCTTTTGTGAATTGTGGAACTACACATGTGAGCCTTAAGGCCTGGAAACCATCTGTTCAGGTGAAAAAAAGGGGGTTTGTGGAGGGGTTTCCAAAAGAGACCTGCTATCACAGAGGTCTTGGTAGATACTTATCTGGCATTTTGTCAGGTATTGAATTCTAGTGTTGACTAGGCACTCAGTTTTAATACCATAGAAAAAAGATGGGAAGGGGGCACCTGTGACATAAGGCCTTAAACCAACTTAACTCCAAATTGAAGTAGAGGTTCTCTCTATTTGTTAGCTCTAAGTGATCAGAGTTTCTTATAGGTGTGAGAGAGCCTGTGGCCTTGTAGGGCATTAGAAAACCTGGAGGGGTGTGTGTGTGGGGGGGGGAGACGGTGGTGGTGTATGTAACCGTTCCATGGTAATTTATACTTTGCAAAGTGGTGCTTGCACATCTAACAGACTTATTTTTAGCTGTCTTCGGAGAGACTTATGTTGATCCAGGAAGGCATTTCTGAAGAGCAAGATATGTGACATTAATCCCATATATTCCAATATGGTTTAAAATTTTTTCATGGCACTTGCATTTTCACAGTCTCATCATTGCAGCCCTATTAAATAGGTTGGATTACAGGCATTGATCCTGTTTTATAGCTGAGGACACTAAGAGTTTGCCACATGGAAGGCTGTGACAGTGATTATTGACAGTGAGTTTTTTCTCCCTGTTGATCATTACCTTCTAGTAATAAAATATAGCTGCCATCAAGGTCATTTTATTTGCCAGGAACTTTATATACACATTCCTTTATTTTATTGTCCTAAGAAACCGAGAACTTGGCTCTGTAATTTACTCTGCTCATTCTCCATTTAATTTCTTCATCGGTAAAGTGTGTTGTGAGGATTAAGTGAGGGTGTGTGTCAGGTACTTAACCCAGTGCTTCTCAGTGTGTTTGATGATGTTAAATGTTGTTAGTTTATTTTTTCCTTGTTAATCAAAACTCAGGTTAAATAATTTGGTCAAGTGGAGGAATGCCGGAACCCTGGGTCTGATTGGCTGCACAGCGCTGTGTACCCTGTCGCTGGGTCTAGTGATACCTGTTTCTTAAAACTCGCTTGTTTTCTTAGCCTTCCATGATGTGGTGGTCATTTCTGGGTCCAGTCTCGCGAGTCCTCTGCTTGTTCTTTCCCTGATCTCTGTAGGAACGTCACTTTGCTTTTCTCCCTTGGGTATGCTCACACACCTTTACATGCTCATATGTATATTGCTCGTGTTCAAGTCTGTATGACCAACAGCTGCTATTTGGTTGGCGTTTTTTATTTTTTCATGCAGATCTACTCGTTTGTTATTCCGTCTAGTTTATCACTAGGTCCTGTTGAATTCTCCGTCAAAAAGTCTGGCCTTCATCTCCTTTTCCCTTTTTCATTTTTGGTACTGCTACCCCATTCCTGGGTTTTATGACCGTTGTACTTGATTTACAGCAATGCCTTCCAACCAGATACTTTAGTGCTGTAGTTTTCAAAGATTTTTAGCAGTAGAAAGGCTCTGTTCAGAGTAGAGGGAGGGCACTAGGACCTGCTTCTCAGTGCGTTACCTCCCTCTCTTCCCCTTTTGCTGCCCTGCAGAACCTCCTAAGGATCCTGGGACTCTGTTTACTTTAGTCCATCCTGCACATGGGTTCTGATTTGTTTTGTTAAAACATTGCTTCCACCATGCTATTCCATTCCATTCCTTTTTTTTTTTTTTTTTGGATTGGGGCACACTAGTCTACTTAGTGCCCAAGGCCCCTATCCCTTGGTCTCAGACTTAATTCCCAGGCTTTTGTTGCTCTTCTCCAAAATGAATCTGTCCTCCTGAAGTTTCCCTTTTTTTTTTTTTTTAATTTAGGTTGTAGGCTCTGGGTACTCCCAACTTTGCCTTTGTTCATGCTTTTCTTTTAGAGAAGTTTGTGTTAGTTTTTGCTAGTAATCTATGTTTTATTCTTCCTTCAAGGCCTGCTTCATAAAGTATCTTATATGAGTGCTTTCTAGCCTAGGGTGTTTCTCTGTGTGCCTAATATTATATCCATTTGAGTATACGCCATCTTCATATTGTTCTTTTTTCATTTACAAAATTTTAGATACTCAAAAGTGAATTTAATAAGTACTTACGTGTTGCATTATCCAGCTTTAGAAATAAAATATTACAAATATAGTTGAAGCTCCCTAAGTATCTCTCTTCTGAGTTGCATTCCCTTCCTATCCTGCAAAGGGTAGTCACTGTCATGAATTGGGTATGTGTTATTCCCATACGTGTCTTTATATTTTTAGCATGTTGTTCATATATATCTGGCCTGGTGTTAGGCCTGGGTGTTAGACCTGCCTTTGCTCTTTGGTATCACCCTTTTCCTCTGGGAGTTGGAGATTTCCACTGTGCAGCTAGATCTGAGAATCAAGACTAGGGGATCTGGAAGGCCCCTCTGACCTCACATCACTGATTTGGTCTCACCAACAGGCTGTGTTAAATATAGGCAATAGATGTGGTCACGTATGGTCACTGACTTGAGTATCAGAATAGCTTTTAGATTCCCCAGGTTTCCTTAACAGGTCTGTCACAGAGGTCTTCATAAGTCCTTATTAAAGTGAAGCTCCTCTGGGAAGGAAGTCTATCAAATGGTTATTAATTACTAGCATTTTGGTAAGGTGAGTTTCTCAGATTTCTCTATAGGGGAACTGCTAGATGAAAGAAAAATGACCACACAATAGATAAGTTTTGATAGATAGGAAAGGAAATGATCAGAACATAGGTTCTTCACCAAGTAAAATGTTCAGAAAAGGGGAGGTGTGCCCCTATGAAAGACAGGTGATGGGTAGTCATATATACTACCTATATAGTTGTTAAAGAGGACAGAATGTCATTGCTGGAGATATGGGCTGTATCAGACAGGCCTTGGTCCTCAGTTAGATTATAGACTTAATAGTTATTTAAATTTTAAAATGCATTGGTTAAGGTATATTGGGAGCAAAAGTTGGTGTGGGACAGTGAAAACACTGGAAGGTTACAAAGAAGAGAGTAAGCTACTGAAATTTACTTTCAAGACAGATCAGGAGAGTTCTTCAATTTAAGCGATAGTTTGATTTTTTTGGCATTTTTTATTTTTTAATAGTGTATAAAGGTAGTTGGGGGAAGTACAGTTGAAGACTTGAGGTAAAGTATTAGGGTTATAAAGTGCATTCACACATATGAAAAGTGAAGGTAAGAAAACCATTATTTCATAAGTGAAAGTATTGCTATGAATAAATGGAGGATCAGTCAGAAGATAGATTAGTAGGGAATGAAAAAGAGAAAGTAAAAGGATGATGGGGCACCACAGTGCCTCAGTCAGTTGAGCGTCTGACTTTAGCTTAGGTCATGGTCTCCTGGGTTTGTGAGTTCAAGCCCCACATGGGCTAGCTGCTGTCAGCATGGAGCCCGCTTCAGATCCTCTGTCCCCTTCTCTCTGCCCCTCCCTACTTGTGCTCTCTCGAATATAAATAAACATAAAAAAAAAATGATGATATGGAAGGGTAAAGTATAAGGTATTCACAGATTCTTCAGCATAAAGTATTCACAGATTGCTCAGCACAAGAAGCCAATATCAGCCTGTAGCATCAGTAGTCCTGACCTTAGACCAGAAATTGGGAATGCAGATAGACAGACATCAGGAACTATCAACTCTTGGAATTGAGCTGTGTAGAACAAAGCAACAGACCAGATAGGTAGATAGTAGTGTCATGAAGACATTGCAATGACAAGAGTTATGGGCTTCATTTATGGAGCACCTGCGTGGCTTAGTCGGTTAAGTGTCTGACTTCGGCTCAGGTCATGATTTCATGGTTCATAGGTTCGAGCCCCGCATCAGGCTCTGTGCTGACAGCTAGCTCAGAGCCTGGAGCCTGCTTCAGATTCTGTGTCTCCCTGTCTCTTTGACCCTCCCCTGGTCACACCATCTCTCTCTCTCTCTCTCTCCCCCAGAATTAAATAAAACATTAAAAAAATTAAAAAAAAAGAGTTATGGGCTTCATTTTATGTCATTATTACTAACTCATGTGCTCTTGGAATATTTCAAAGCAAAATTCTTCTGTGCTTATAACTGTAGAGATTCACTAAGTGGGGAACTGGAGTTTTCTTTGAGATGACCTCTAAGAAAGAAAACAACAAAGGCCAGTAGCCTCTGGTAGGCCCTGCAGGGAGCTCCCAACTTTAGAGGCAGGCTAGGGAAGGAGGTTCTGAGTAGTTCAGGGGGAAAGAAAAGAAACAAACAGGAGCATTTCTTTAATGACGTGGTCCTGAAAGCATATCTGACCTCCCCTCGGCTTTTCTTGGTTAATTGGGGACAGCACCAACCCCTTTCTAATTGACATAGGTCCTGGTCCATTGATGGGACCAGTCAGCTAATTAGCTCTTCCTTCTAAAGAGGGGGAACAGTAACATCTGAAGCAGATTCTGGTGAGCAAACTTCAGCTGCACCATAAGACAGAAGATAAACTCAGGCTTTAGCCAACCTGAGGCAAAGATTAATTTATCCTTTGTTCTTTAAGGGGCCGAGAGACAGCATATATTCTTCAGCATGTAGCTGAAGAATTAGTTAGAGATGTAAAGAAAAAGGTAAATGTATATTAGACATAGCTAGGTTGAAATTTCTTTTTCTGAAGGAATCTAAATGCTCATTCTAAAAGTGTGTATCAGTAGAGCTTTAATAATAAAAGGCTTAGGGGCTCCTGGGTGGCTCAGTCGGTTCAGTGTCCGACTCTTGGTTTTGGCTCAGGTTCTCATAGTTCAGGAGTTTGAACCCCACATACAGCTCTGAGCTGACTGTGTAGTACAGAGCCTGCTTGGGATTCTCTCTCCCTCTCACTCTGCTCCTCCCCCGCTCATGTGCTATGTCTCCCTCTCTCTCTCAAAATAAATAAATAAACTTTGAAAAAATAATAAAAGCTTTAAATTGAGTACTTCTAGTTCAGATTGTAGAGGCAGGGGGAAGTGCTTTGAAATTAATTTGTCTGGTTTCAAAGAAGTGTGTGTTGAACTAAAGGCACTGTCATTTCAGGCCATCGTATATTAGTGGCTCTCAGAAAATGAAAATAAAAATATTGATGGTGAAACCCAGGACAGGCCCACATACATATCAAACTAAAACAGAAGTTTCATACAATGTACTATGTAGGATGTTTTTGGTATTTTTCTACTTTCTATTCTGTTCTGTTTCATTGAAAAACTGTTAGTCATGATCCACCAGATTGTTCTTATGACCTACTAGCCGGCTGTGATCTGCAGTGTGAAAAAACATTGTTATGATATGTAGTAGTGACAGTCAAGAAACTGATTTCATTTAAGACTCCATTCTCACCCTTAAAAGCTCTATGATGGTATTGCCAGAGGAATCCAGATTGGGGTTACTACCTATATACATGGTAGAGATATTCTTTAAGAGTCTAAAAAGGATAGAGGTGTTAGGGAGAAAGAAAGCTGTTATTTAAAAGTCACAGTATTTTGAACACTCTATATAGGTCCCAACTGAAGTATGCAAAAATGGAAAATCGTGATCCATGATGTCTGGCAGAGTTCACAAAATAATATGTAATACATAGATATTGCTATTAGGCAAAGGCTCATTTGCCTTCTGGTGTAGAATGACCCCATGCAAAGCTATAATTATGATTACCTCAATTTCTGACTTCCTACCAGCTCTCTCTTTTCTCAGTACCAAAGGTCTTTAGTTTTTCTGTTAAGGAGAAAATTTATACTATCTGATAGAAACTTTCTTTTTTATTTGTCCCAAGCTTCTTTTTTGTTGAGATTTTATTTGAATTGCCTCATATTTCAGGATTATTCTAATTTCAATTCTTTGCTCTTAGAACAGATTCTACATTTGACATATCTCATTACAACTGCTTTTTCCACAGTCTAAAATTGAATAGATGCCAATAAATATGTAAATAGGCATGTATAAAGATTAAAAATAAGTTCATTGATTGTATGCCACGAATAATAAGGTACAGATTACCTTGAACTTCTTAAAAGTATCTTAAAGAACGTATCTTACAAAATGACTTCATAGCAAAATGAGAATTGCAGAGAAAAGTTAATATTGCTGATAATAAAGGTGTACATGTGATAGTATATATGGGTTCTGAATTAGTCTGTAAAATTTATCTGAAAGCAGACATCTTAGTAAAGAGGTCAAATAGTAATATTTTCAGATAGCTGCAGATATCTTGATATAAATATTGGTATCTTGGTATACACATACACACACTCTCACACTTAGGAGACTAGGAAATTGTTGAGCATATGTGATTCCAAAGATGAGGTAGTTTCTATTTTCAGAATATAGAATGTTACTGCTCTCTGTCCATATCATTTTTCATTTTCAGGATTTTTGATTTTGTGAGATCATTGGACCTAGAGTCTTGTAGTTGGAAAGGGATGCAAGTTAAAATTATTTTTGTAATTTAGGTGAACTTCTTACATATTAGAGGAAAGCATAAGTTAGAGATAATAGGCATTTAATTTCCTTGACTCTTTCTCTCTGGAGCTAGTTGATCTCTTCAGAGTCTGCTGAGTTGCCTCATCTCCTGTTTCTTTCTACAAACGGGGTTTCTTTACTCATTGATCATTGCTCATGGCAGAAAATGGCTGTCAGCCTTGAGTTAATTTATTTGCTCATTTATTCATATATTTAGAAATTATTAATTAAGTGCCTTTCAAATGCTAGATACTCGATGCATTGTTAAATGAAGCAGTTGAGATCTTTGACCCCATAGAAGAACATACACTCTAGTTGGAGCTTCAGCTGTGAAGGATAGAAGTAACCCGTATTGATAGAGAAGAATGGTGGAACTTGTTTAATAGGACAGTTGGACGGGGCTTCTCTGAGAGGGTAATCTAAAGCTGTGACATGGGGTTATGAGAAGTTATCCTCGTGAGTAGCTGGAAAGAGTATTGCAGGAAGAGGGAAAGCTGTGAGAAGGCCTGGAGGTGGCAAAGAGTTTAGCATGTGGGAGGAACTAAAATGAAGCCACTGTAGCTGGATTGTAAAATGGCAGAAAGTGGTTGGAGATGAGGTCAGAGAGATGGGCAGGGATTCAATGATGCAGGCCGTGGAAAGGAATTTGGATGTAAGAGTGCAGTGGGCTGTCATGAAAGGATTTTAAGCAGAATTTTAAGCAGTTTATGTTTTTAAGCAGTTATGTTTTTCAAAGATTTAAAAGGTAGAATAAATTGTATAGGTTAAAGAATAAAAGCAGGGAAACAAGTTAGGAGGCTATTGGAATAGTTCATGGTTAGATGATGGAGTCGGTGGAGATGGAGAGAAGTGTAGACAGATTTAAATTGTATTTTGGAGTTGGAAATGAAGAACTTACTAATAGACTAGATGTGGGGGTTGAGAAAGAGTCAATTCTGGCCCTTAGGTTTTGTGTTTGAGCAACCTGCGAGTTGGAGGAAGACCTGGAGAGGAACAGGTTTGGGTACCTTATAGCCTATTTCTTAGAATTTCTAACTCCCAGAAAAGTGAATGTGTTGGGCCCCGAATATGATGTGAGGTGGTTACTTTGGAAGAGGAAGTGAATTGGGAGGAAATGATGGGCAGTAACTTCTTTTTTTAACCTCTTTTTTCACTGTATTAGTCTAGAGAATGGAAAACGTGCCAAGCCTTTGTTAGGTGTTTGCAATGTTCAGGTGTCCTGGTAACCCGCTATTAAATAATGCCCTTACTGCAAAATAAAACACCAGTAAAAAATAAATGTATGGCGGGGCGCCTGGGTGGCTTAATCGGTTAAGCGTCTGACTTTCGCTTAGGTCATGATCTCGCGGTTCGTGGGTTCGAGCCCCGCGTCGGGCTCTGTGCTGACTGCCAGCCCAGAGCCTGGAGCTTGTTTTAGTCTGTGACTCCCTCTCTCTCTGACCCTCCCCTGCTCACGCTGTCTCTCTGTCTCCTAGAAATAAATAAAACATAAAAAAAAAATAAATGTATGGCTTGCTGATTACTGTAAGGCAGACACCTTTATAATCACCAGTCTGGTTAAAAAAAGAACTCTGCCACACTCCCTTCCTAGTGTTCCATCCATCACAGCTGCCTTTCCCCATAAGTAACGCTTCCTGACTCTTACAGTAATAACCGAAATGTTCATTGCTAGACACTCTAGGGTTCATCTTGCCAATTAAAAAAATAGTTTTTATAGGAGTTGTTACTTTTATTTTATTATTATTTTTTAGTGTTTATTTAATTAATTAATTTATTTTAATGTTTTTTATTTCTTTCTGAGAGAGAGCGTGAGCAGGAGAGGGTCAGGGAGAGAGAGAGACACAGAATCTGAAACAGGCTCCAGGCTCTGAGCTGGCTGTCAGCACAGAGCCCGACGCGGGCCTCGAACCCACAAACTGTGAGATCATGATCTGAGCCGAAGTTGGACGCTTAACTGACTGAGCCACCCAGGCTCCCCTTTTAATGTTTATTTTTGAGAGTGCACAAGTGGGAGAAGGGCAGAGAGAGAGAGGGGGACATAGAATCCAAAGCAGGCTTTGCACTGACAGCAATGAGCCCGTTGTGGGGCTCGAACTCACAAACCGTGAGCTCATGACCTGAGCCAAAGTCAGACATTCGACCGACTGAGCCACCCAGGTGCCGCAGTTGTCATTTTTAATCTTTATGCTAGTTTCTCTATTCCTTTTCTCTTCTTTATCCTGTGGAAGGACTCAGGCTGTTTATAGTTTTTCACAGCCTGGATTTTGCCGATTTCTTACACAAGGTGCAGTTCTACATGTTTGTTTGCCCTCCATATTTTCTGCAAATGGTTAACTGGATCCAGAGACTGATGGGTCCAATTTGAATCCATAAGAATTGTTACAGGTGGTGTTTGGCAAGACTGTCATAGTCACTTAGTGTTTAGTTGTGTCTCTTTTTTGTGATATTAACAGCTGTAGATGGTTAGTGCTTATTTCTGTTAATTCGTTGGATGTTGCAAAATGGTGACTTTCTAAATACATCATTTTGTTTTCGCTTATTAGTTGGAATGTTTTTTTTAATAGAGAATCACTTCCCTCATCTTTTGTTTGATTACCCAGTGGTACAGTTTATAAAAGAAAACAGGAAAAATGCTTGATTCTTCCCCTTTATTTACCCATTTTCAAGAGAATGAATTAATTCCCTATTTTTCTCTAAAGGGAACCGATTCTTTTTTTAAAGTGCCATTTTGAGCTAATGCATTTAAACATATTTGATGGATTTTATTTTTTAAAGTTTATTTACTTTTAGAGAGAGCACATACAGGAGGGACAGAGAGAGGGCAGAGAGAGAGAATCCCACGCAGGCTCCGCAGTGTCACTGCGGAGCCCGATGTGGGGCTCGAACTCACAAACTCTGAGATGATGACCTACGCCGAAATCAAGAGTTAGACACTTAACCAGCTGAGCCACCAGGTGCCCCATATTTGATGGATTTTAATCCACTGCAATTACTGTCCCAATGTGGGGCTTGAACTCACGAATTGTGAGATGATGACCTAAGCCGAAATCAAGAGTTAGACACTTACCCAGCTGAGCCACCAGGTGCCCCATATTTGATGGATTTTAATCCACTGCAATTACTGTTGCTGAAGCTCAAAGTGTCCCCCATCTTTGGTCAGTGAGAGCCCCTTCAGGGACAACATGACCTATAGCTTCCTTGTCTGCAGTGATAAGATATTCAGGGTTCATCATGTCCATTTCCTGTCCTGGATCCAGAATCAATCATTTCTTCGAGAAGCACTACTTTTAGTGAGAAATGGTATTTCAGGACCTTAACCTGGGCACAAATGTGATTAGTGCCACTTTAATAGTGTTTTTTCATAGACAGGAGAACTGACTCATTCTTTCCAACTATGGGATACTGTGTCAAAAAATTTGATAGCCCTGGAAGTTTTGATCTTCTTCCTCTGGATAATATCTCCACCATACCTTTATGTTTCTAAGTTTAAGTCAGAAATTGGGCATGGTAGAAAAAAAAAGTGGCCTTTTACCTTCATGTTCTCCCTTCTCTTACTTTGGTTACCCTTTGGCCCACCATTATCCTAATATCCAGTCTTCTTTCTCACCTCTAAGTGTTTAAGGTGACCTGGTTTCTTCTTTTCTTAAACAAAAAAGATATAGAAAATAAAAGAATTCAAGACAAAAACCACCTCTAGTGATAATATTAGATTTCAGGCCTTACTTTTTTAAGGTAGACCTTTTAGCTTGCTTTGTCTTGCATACATAAAAGTGTATCTATCTACACACAAACAAAATTCAAAGGCATCTTTTGAGGCTGCTTTATAAATCCAGTCCTGACTACAGTATGATAAATTGCAATGAAGTATAATTAGATATTAAATACCATATGTTATTCCTTTTTAGTTTTGATATCAGCCCTTCTTGTTAAGTTTTATTGTGCTTTTGATTAAATAATACACAGTATTTATCTCAGTGATGCGGTTGGTAATTTACATTTGATGCTGTGTCACATAACTGTGTAAAGGGTTAGTTTTGGTGTAATTACTGTATTAAAAGACATTAGGTTGGATCTATAAGTTGATATGTTGGATCTATAAATTGATATGTCTATTGTCTTGCAGTTAAACAGCAACCAGTAATTATTTTCCAGTGATCATCTATTCAGACATTTTTAGTAATCAGTGGAATTTGGATCATACAGGTTTGGATCACAGATAAATAATTGCTGTGAAAAAAATTATAGTTTATGTTATTTCTAAGAATTATAAGAAATAAAGATCAAATTAAACAATGGAATCTCAATGTTCCAGTGGAAGTTAAAAATATATATACAAATTAACCCTTGAGAAGAAAGTGTTTTGATGATTTTCTTTCCCTGGCAGAAAGAATTTTCATTCCATGAACTAGATTCTTATTGTATACTTACAGGGTTTTTTGTTTTTGTTTTTCTAATAGAAGAGAATTCAAGTACTAGGCTAATGATAAGACAGTGGGATTCCCCCCACCACCTTTTATATAGACTCTCAGCACTTGAATAGATGGCTGTAATTAATATTCATAAACACATGTGATTTCAAAGAGCCTGCCAGAATAGTGATGTGGTTATAATTTTAACTATAGTTAACATTGCCATGAAGTATGGTGTACCATGTAATGGATTTTCCAAATAAATGAAGTAAACCACTGTAGCATTATATTTTAAAAATCTTTTACAAACACTTTTATACACCCACTGTTGATGGAAATTATTCCAAAATGAAGGCACCTGATTCAGTCTTCTGAAACTTCAAGAAAGCGAATCATCTTCTTGCTTTTCTTGTTCAGAAAAACAGTCATAGAAATAGTTCATAGAACTGTTCATGGTGTTAGTTCATAGAAACAGTCAAGTGTGTTCTTTTGGTATGTTTGAAGCTTTGTTGCTGTATGTAGCTGGCCTTTCCCTGAACTTAGTCTTGTCTTTTACTGTTATCTGTCATTCTCATGACTATGTCCTTCTTTAAAGTGCTACTTATCTTAGAAATAATGACCTGACCTGACGGCTGCTCTCCCTTTCTGGAAGTAAAGTACATGCTCTCTGTGTCTGTTTTTGCCTACTAGAGGTCTTTTTCTCTTCTGGGTTCATAGTACATCTTGAAATTATCTTTTGACCAAGAGGAGGAACATTATATACAGTGAAGGGGAGAAAAAATTATTCCAAACTTCCCTGAATTCTAAGTTTTAATATGAAAATAACCAAGTTTTTTGCATCCAGAAGGGAACAGGATATTACCTCAAGCCCATAGAATTCAGCTAAAAATTTTTTTGTCATTTTGGAACATTACCTAGATTTTGGTAACTCGTAATAAAATGCACTGGAATTTCAGAGGATATTTATACTTGTGCAAATAACAGGAACATTACACTTAGAGTTGTTTATTCTTAATTTCTATGGGCAAAGTATTGAGGCTATTTATCTTCCTTCTAATGATCAAAATTTTTTTCTATTAGATAACCTTGGGATTTTAAAATTTTATTTTTCTTTCTAAAAAAACAAAACCAAACAGGTAAAAATCATCCCGGTTTACAAAAGCAAAAATTACTGGAGCACCTGGGTGGCTCAGTTGGTTAAGCGTCCCACCCCAGCTCAGGTCATGATCTCACGGTTTGTGAGTTCTAGCCCCGCATTGGACTTTGTGCTGACAGCTCAGAGCCTGGAGCCTGCTTTGAATTTTGTGTCTCTTTCTCTCTCTGCCCCTTCCTCGCTTGTGCTCTGTCTCTCTCAAAAATAAATGAAAGCAAAAATTATTTTCAGAAAGCACCGTAATCCTCTTAATTTGTTTATAGAGAACCACAGAGAAATACTAAGAAATGGCTTCATGTGTGCTGTTACTGTGTAATCAAACTATCCTGAGAATTCAAGCAAGGTAGTGTCCATCTGCGCAGATAGCAGAACTGAACCACTGTGTTCACAGTTCTCATCTCTGTTTATGGAAGCCTTTAAAAGTTAAGCAGAAAGCAGAGTACACGACTCACTGAATGATACACATGTTAATATTGTCAGAGTTTAAACTTTCCTTGAAATTACACTTTTATTAATGTAGGTACACCTTTAATGCATTTATGTTGGGATTATTAATAGTTAATTTTAGTATTCTAGGGATGGGAGTGAGGAGCTGTCATTGTACAAGGACTTAATCCTTATATTTTATCTTCAAAATTTGAAGTGCAGGCAATAAATGAGGGACAAAATATATGAATAAATACAGTTTTCAAGTGTAGATAGTGTCTTTGGCACAAATCATAGATTTTTCTGTATAGCAGGTATATAGGTTGACCTTGGTAATTTCATATGGAAGTATCCTCTTTTATTTTTAATCAGTTAAAGATTTTCTTTCCTTTTTTAGTTCTCAAATCTAGGTATGGTTGTTGATTATTTAAAAATCTTTATAAGGACCTGGATTAAAAGTTATGAGAGTTATAGTTCTGCATATTTCTTATAAGATTATTTTTAATTTTTATTTTAATAGGACATGAATATGTCAGAACATTTTCAGAAGTTCTGTTTTGTGTTGCCTGCCTTTTTGGCTTTTTTTTTTTTTTTTCTTAAACTCATTATTAATAAAGTAATATCCAAAGCTAGGGAGTGTGTTGCAGCATTTCTTCAAATAGGTTTGTTACAAGAAATGAAAAAGAATCCTATTGCTTTCCAGTTTAGAGTAAGTGAAAAGTTCTTAGAAAATAAAAATGAAAGACTCTGAAGGGTAAAAGGAGGAGAAAAATCTCAGCTTCTTTTCCTTTAAAGCCCTTTGCCAGGAAATTGTAATTTTAGAGTACTTTTGGGCAAAGAGCCCAACCTGAGAGGAAATGATATGATAGAGCTGAAAAATAACTTTAATTTTGAAAAGTCTTCTATTCATTGTAGAGCATCTGTTTTCTTAGGTGGATTTCATCTCATTCTAGTGCCAGGAATTAAACCCTCATAAATTTTAAGTAAATACAGCATGAGATCATCAAATCATATCTATTTCTCCATTAAGACAGTGATACTTATGGCAAAACAGTAAAAAGTCAGAGCGTTAGAGTCAGATGGACCTTGGTTCTTGTCTTAGCTCTGCCACTTATGCTGTGATAGGCAAGTTACCTAACTGCTCTACGTCTCAGTATAGTCACTTGTAAAATGGAGGTGGTAATAGTACCTTTTCTTTGGGTTTTGTGAAGATTAAATGAAATAGTGACTGTAAAACATTTGTCTGTGAAGACACTTTCTAAAGTGTTTCAGAAATGTATCTGTCAATGTCAACATCTTTGGAAGAAACACATAGCTTTCCAAAGGGATAAAAGGACAACTTTAATTTGGATACATATGCTCTAGTTGAGTTTAAAGAATCAGTTGTATTACTTTAGAGCTATCTAAGTATTTACAAGATGTTTGGCCTTTAAAAAGCAAAAGGGAGCAGAAAAAAAGATCCTTGAATTTTATTAGTTTGAAGTAAAATGTACTTTGTATGCTTGAAGTAAAAAAATGTTTGATTTTGTGGATTCAAGACAGAGTCATTGTTGTGGAACCTAGAAAATATTATTTAAGGCTAATATTGAGACTGTTTAACATTGCTTGATAATGGAATGTTGAAGGACCAAAGGATAAAAACCTTTCATGTGTTTTAAAGATGGTTTACTTTTCCTTTAAAAAAAATTTTTTTTTAATGTTTTATTTATTTCTGAGAGAGAGAGGCTGCATGGGCAGGGGAGGGTCAGAGAGAGAGGGAGACACAGAATCTGAAGACAGGCTCCAGGCTCTGAGCTAGCTGTCAGCACAGATCCCGATGCGGGGCTCGAACCCACAAACCGTGAGATCATGACCTGAGCCAAAGTTGGACACTTAACTGACTGAGCCACCCAGGCGCCCCAGATGTTTTACTTTTCTTTATTTCTTTCTTTTTAATTTTTAATGTTTTATTTCTGAGAGAGAGAGAGAGAGACAGCGTGAGCAGGGGAGGGTTAGAGAGAGAGGGAGACACAGAATCTGAAATAGGCTCCAGGCTCTGAGCTAGCTGTCAGCACAGAGCCCGATGCAGGGCTCGAACCCACAAACCATGAGACCATGACCTGAGCCGAAGTTGATGCTTAACCGACTGAGCCACCCAGGCGCCCCAATGTTTTACTTTTCTAACAGTAGTCAAGATGAAACTGCTAGGGCTGAAGTGGAGAACTTAATTTAATTTAATTTTTTAAGTTTACTTACTTATTTTGAGAGGGAACACAAGTGGGGAAGGGGCAGAGAGAGAGAGAATCCCAAGCAGGCTCCACACTGCCAGCAGAGAGCCCAACTGAGGGCTTGAACCCATGAGATCATGACTTGAGCCGAAGTCAGATGCTAACTGATTGAGCCACCCAGGCACCCTAAGAACTTAATTTTAAATGAGATATCACATATAGGATGCAGCATAGTGCTTAGCATATAGCAGTAACCACAGTATCACTGCTAATAAAAGTTATGACTTATTAAATAGCCACTGTCACTAGTAATAAAGCTACCAGTAGTGTGTGATCACTAAAATATAGGGAAGTTTGCTGTAAAAGAAAAACACATTGAAAATTACAGAGTTATGAGGTAGAAGGCCCTTTAAGAGGAAGGAATCTCTGTTTTTGTAGAGTTGGAAGTTCTTTTCTTCTGCTTGATTTGTACTCTGACCAGAACCTCCTCTCCATGATTAGTTTCCCAAGAGATCTAGAAGACGTATTCTAATTATTCTTGACTAGGGAGCTAGATCTAGCAATGTAGAAAGCTTCCTTCTTGTGTCTTTTTGAAAGTCTTTGGCCAGGGGTTCCTGAGTGACTCAGTTGGTGGAGCATCCTGACTCTTGATTTCAGCTTAGGTCATGATCTCATGGTTGTGAGAGCAAGCTTCACATCAGGCTCTGCACTGGCCTGGAGCCTGTTTGGAGTTCTTGCTCTCCTTCTTCCTCTGCCCCTCCCCCAACTCGGGGGGGGAAATAAAAGTCTTTGGCTAAAACAAACATTCCAAGTAAAAAAATGGAGAAAGGACTTGAATAGATACTTCTCCAAAGAAGATATACAAATGAACAATAAACCTATGAAAAAAAGCTCAATATCACTAATCATTAGGGAAATGCAAATCAAAACTACGGTGAAATAACTTCATACTGTTTAGGATGATTTTTTATATGTATATAAATGTCCAGACTTATGCGTATAATGTATATAGACATACACATGTATATACATATGTGTGTATATATCCATATCCAAAAAATAAGTGTTGTCACAGCTTATTTTCATTTAAAGCCAGAAAACAAATGTTGTCTAGGATGTGTGGCAGTTGAAATCCTTGTACATTGGAATGTAAAATAGTACAGTCACTGTGGAAAACAGTATGATGGTTTCTCAAAAAATTAAACATACAATTACCATATGATCCAACAATTCCACTTCTAGGTCTCTATCCCAAAGAATTGAAGGCAGGGACTCAAAGAGATATCTGTACACCAGAGTTTATTTTCAGCATTATTCACAATAGCTAAAAGGTAGAAGCAGTCCAGATCTCCACTAATAGATGAATGGATAAGCAGAATGTGGTATATACATTCTGGTATGTTATTCAACCTTAAAAATGAATGAAATTGTAATACAGGCTACATACAACACGGATGTATCTTAAAAACATGCTCAGTGAGAGAAACCAGACACAGGACATGTACCATATGATTCCACTTATATATGAGGTATGTACAGTAGTCAAATTCACAGAGACAGCAAGTACTGTGGTGGTTACTAGGGACTGGAGAAGGGCAAGATGAGAAGTTGTTGAACGGATAGTTTTAAGTTCGGTATAATGAAATGTCTCGGAGATGGATAGTGGTGATGGTTACACAACAGTGTGAATGTACTTATTGCCACCCAGCTGTATACTTAAAAAGAGTTAAAACAGTAAATTTTATATTACGTATATTTTACTACAACTAATAAACAAAACAAAACAAAAAACCTTATGCAATCTTAAGCAGCTGGTTGTGCCTTCTCTTTCCTGAAGTTTATTTAAGTCTCTTCAAAGCCAAAGAGATGTCCTCAGCAGAAGTTACCACCTGTGTACAACGTGTAAACTGCTGCTAAAAGCTTGGAAGCAGAGAAAAGAAAGGAAGAGGATTAAATATAGTCCTTTCGGTTTTTTCCCCTACTTTGAGCCTTTTATGACTGGCCTGTTTCTTGCGTGAAGGGAGTTTGGTGTTAACAGACTTCTCAGAAAAAGCTGTAACTTCTGACTAGCTTCCGAGCTCCAGTCCTCTAAATTTGCACTTTTTTTGTCCTACCCTCATATTTTCGCATAATTTTATTTACGCAGATGATTTCATCTACTTTGTAGATAAGGTTGGGATTCTGTGACTGGCAGGAAGAAGAACTACCTTATGTACTTTCTTCTTAATTTCATTTGATTATTGTTCTTACATAATTTTTGCTCCTATTACAGAAGGATAGTTTCTTCTCTTCCCCTCTTTCATCTAACCTTTGAGCATGTCCCTTCTTACACTTTTATGACTTTACGCCTGTAGTCACATTTTTATTCCCCAATTCTAGAATCTTTAAAATCTCTATTTGTAAGGCTTCATTCTTTTGAAACATGCTCAGGCCTTGTCCATCTAATAAAATTGCTTTAAGGTTACAGGCTTTCATACGTTGCTTGGTGAGATCAGAAACTTTTTTTTTTTTTCTGTTATCACTGTCAGATCTGTTTCTTAAAGCTTTCTCTTTCTCTGTCTTTCTGACTTTTCTATTGCTTCTTTTTCTCTGTATTATGTGCTCTTCTTTCCAATTCACAATTGACACAGACCTTACATTTTCTGCTTTCTGTCTTCCCCCTCTTTTTTTTTTTAATGTAGTTATTTCCTTGGTGACTTTATCCACTCTTGTGGCTTCAACTTTGATCAAAATGACCCACAAATGCACACTTTTGAGACTCAGACTTTTGTACTCAGTCTTATTCAGTCTTTTTGTCCATTACCTAACCTTGGACTACTTTGCTGTCTCCTCAGAAACGATATGTACAAAACAAAGTCCCTACCTTCCATCTAACCTCTGCTGATTAGTGATGTCACTCAATTGCCACTTTGCATTTGGTGTGTGTGCCTTCCTTCTGCTTGGTTTCCCTCCTTTAAGACCACACGGGAGAGAGATACACAGACTATCTTCAGTAATAGAATTTTATTGCAAGCATGCTCAAGAAACGTGCATGGGGTAGCATGAGAAGGTGCCTAGTCTGCTGCTTGTTCCATATGATATTCAATATCTCTAATACTGGCTTGTTGAATAGGCTCCATTAATAATGGATTGAATAGCAGTTTAGAGTCACTTGGAAGAATGAAATGAGCTCCTATGATCTTTGTCATCTTCGTTCATGTAGCACTTACACTTTCCGCAGTGTAAGGTTTAATTGGGCCATCTTGCAGCCATGATATTTGGAACGTCCCTATCAGCCTGAATTTTAGCCCTTGTATGGTTGTTTTCGCTTCCGGATCAACTTCTAGCTGTATGTACTTTTTTTTTTTTTTAAGTTTATTTATTTATCTTAAGAGAGAGTGAGAGCGAGTGAGCGCACACAGGCAGCAGAGAGGTAGAGGGAGAGAGAGAGGAAGAGAGATAATTCCAAGCAGGCTCTGCATTGACAGTGCTTACTGACAGCGCCACCAGCGTGAGGCTTGAACTCATGGACCATGCGATTGTGACCTGAGAAGAAATCAAGTCATTTTTTTAACTGACTGAGCCACCCAGGAGCCCCTAGCTATATGTACTTTTTGTTGCTGGGATAGTAAAGCCGATTTAGTATATGTGCTGCTGAAGTGTGCACATAGTAAGGCTGATTTAATTTGAAGTAACATGTGTTGAACCGTAACAATTTATACAGGAACGTAGGTTTTTCTCTGTAAAGGCGCTGTGTGAGTGACAGGTGTTTTGAAGTTCCATAAGGTCTGTAGTAGCAAATTTTGTTTGTTTGTTTGTTTATTCATTTATTTTTATTAAAAAACTTTTTAGTGCATATTAATTTTTGAGAGTGAGACAGAGGGTGAGCGGGGGAGGGACAGAGAGGGAGACACAGAATACAAAGCACGCTTCAGTCTGAGCTGACAGCACAGAACCTGATTTGGGGCTTGAACCCATGAACCACGAGATCATGATCTGAGCTGAAGCAGTTGCTTAATCGACTGAGCCACCCAGGTGCACGTATTCATTTATTTATTAAGCAAAAGTTTATTAAACAGTAATGTGTGAGATTCTGTGTTAGGTACTTACTGGAGATATGACACTAGATGAGATATGATCCATATCTTCATCGAATTCCCATGTTAGCTCTTTGGTGATAAGCTCATACAATAAATAAGCAGTAAAAGGAATAATGACTCTGTGTGCTAAGTGCTATGGGACCATAGTTAACAGTGGGATTAGTTCTGTGTTTGGGTGGGTGGGTGGGTAGGGATGGTGGTAGAGGAGAGGAGATTATTTCTGCAAACTTCCCAGAGAAGACTTTTGAGTATATCTTTAAAAAAGTGGTCAACTGACAGGCAGAGAAAAGGGGGAAGATCATGTAAGAGAGAATGGATATAGGGAGGGTATGGCCTTTATATCTTGCACCATGCACAAATAACTATACAATATCTGCTTTTTATAGTACAGATTATATGATTTAAAAAAATGTGATGTGAAAATTCAGGACCTTTAAGGAATAGTCCACTGTGGCTTGAGTGTAGGGTATGGAAATTAGGTGATTGAGAGGATCAGATAGATCTTCTTTTATCTTTTTATCTTGTATGTAGTGAGAAGTGATTCTCCTTTCAGAATGTCTCTTGAATTTGTTCTTTCCTGTCATTTCCACTGTTAACTTTTAAAGCCCAGATCCTTGTCACCACATTTCTGGATTGCAAGAAACAAAACCATCCCTTCGTTTTAAAGTATTTTTTAGTTCTCTTCTCCATTCTGGAATTTGGCTTGTAGGACATTTAGAGGAATGGGAAGAAATCTCTGGAAGAAGGGTATGTTGTTTATCTTACACAATTAGCAGTATTCCACCATTACCATAATCACCATAATGTACTTCAGAATTTCACCTCTTTGGCTCTTCCATACCAAATTTCCTAAACCATAATTTAAATTGCTGTTTACCTAGACCATGTGTCATCTCATATAATATGATATGGTAATTTGGAATTTAAGAAGCACAAAACAAGCTAAAAGTTTATCTGTTTAATCTCTTGAGTGCATAGTATGGCATTGGGAGAAAAAGACTGCTAAATCCTTTCTAGGAGATCAGAGTTTAGTGGCTGTAAAGGTACATCTCAGAGTAGAAATAACTAATTGATTTGAAGATGAGAAATTCCTGGGAACACTTACAAAACAATATACCCCTTAAAAAATGAGACTGGTATATGATACTTGATGTAGTAATAGATGGAAGTTAACGAGTATGCTCTGGTATTTGCTAGCTTCCTAACGGTAAGAGGCTCCCATATCATACTTTGAACAGACCTTGGTTTGATTTTGTTTTGTTCTTTATTAACCTAGTAACAGGAGAGGCCACTTAACCCTTAGTTTTCTTACTAAAAACAGAATATTTTATTTTTTCTTTTTCTTTCTTTTTTTTTGAATATTTTTATTTATTTCTAGGAGAGAGAGAGACAGCGTGAACAGGGGAGGGTCAGAGAGAGAGGGAGTCACAGACTGAAACAGGCTCCAGGCTCTGAGCTGGCAGTCAGCACATAGCCCGATGCGGGGCTCGAACCCACGAACCGCGAGATCATGACCTAAACGAAAGTCGGACGCTTAACCGACTAAGCCACCCAGGCGCCCCAGAATATTTTATTTTTTAATTAAATTTTAAAAAATGTTTTTATTTCTGAGAGAGAGAGAGAGAGACAGCATGAGCAGGAGAGGGTCAGAGAGAGAGGGAGACACAGAATCTGAAGCAGGCTCTAGGCTCTGAGCTGTCAGCACAGAGCCCGATGCGGGGCTCAAAACCACGAACCACGAGATCATGGCCTGAGCCGAAGCTGGACGCTTAACCGACTGAGCCACCCAGGCACCCCAAGAAAATGCTTGTTAAGTGCTCAGTACAAGGCCAATAAAAACCCTAATAAATGTTACCTATCCTTGTTATTCTCTTTCATTTAGCTCTTCTGTATCTGTCTTTCATACTGTATTAGGAGCTCTGAGTTGTCAAAAGCTATATCTTAATTTTCTTTGTATTACCCCAGCATGTAGCTTATTGTGTACAAATTAAATAAGTGTGTATTAAATAAATATAAGTGGATGAATTATTAAATCTCCTTCTATCTGACTTTGTACCCATGATGAAGATTCATTTTAGAAAGTTGAGTTCTTATAAAATCCCATTTCCTAAGCAGTTGCAAAATTCACTCACAAGAGTAAATAAGACTGATTAACAGATATTGTTTAGTAGTTCTGATTGCCTTGGTCAGTTTATTAATTCAGCCTATAGAGGAGGCCTTTCTTTTCAGTGTATAAAGTAACTTTATGAAGTACATTTCATGAAACAGTGAGTCATGTGGAAAAATTTCAATTTTTTTATAAGCTGCAATTTTTAAAGTTTCCCCCAATTACATAAAAAAGTGAATGTTTGTTTTAGAAACGTTATGAAACAAAAGCATAGAGGAGAGCCACTTCTCAAAATCAAACCTTGTTGCTTGGAATCCTAAAATATTTACATGCAACAAATATTTGAATTAGTATTATGTCCAAGGAAGTTTTTAGTGCTGGGGATATAGCAGTGAACAAAACAAAGTCTACTAGTTGTTTGGTGCAAGTATGTGCGTGTGCGTGTACATATGCAGGTACATTTGCACTTAAAAGAAAACCTGAAAATGATTTAACTATGTGCACATTATTTTGTGTTCTGCCCTTCTTTTAGCAATATATTGTTCACTTGTTTCATGTCATTTTAATTTTCTGCAGCGTGATTTTTAGTGGCTGCTTGATAATCTCATGACTAGATGTTTAATAATTAATTAATGTATGTTGACATTTACATCTGGATTTTGGCATAATTTACAATGAATATATACTTTTTCTTTACATTTATCTAAGATCAATTGCAGTTGATTTCACTCCTACCATTTTCTTGAAACATAGTTTTGTAAAGAAGAGAGAATAAACTCTGTGTTCCCATCACTTAGTTTGAACAATTTTTAAAATCTGGCCAATCTTGCATAATTTATATTTTTGTACACACACCCTCCTGTTAATATTTTGAAGTATCATATCATAGCATTCTTAACTATTTCACTATGCATCTCCAAAAGATAAGAATATTAAACAATATATTGCCATAATACTATTATCTGAGGTGTAATTTTAATTGTAACTTATTCTTGAAATGATAAACTATTAAGGGGAATTTGGAGAAAACTGAGACGAGTCTGTCTTGAATGATTCTCTCACCCTCCTGTTAAAGGTGTAGAAAACTTTGTATTGGAATCTTGGAAAAAATATTAACAGAAATTCTTATATTGAACAGGAAACACCAAAGTGAGATAAACAAGCTTATGGATGGGAGTAAGGTTGAAATGGGCATGTAAATACTCAGTTACTACAGAAATTGGTTATAGCTAAAAAAAAGAAAAAGGAATTCTAATGTTTGAAAACACTCTGGTAGAAGACTTCTTTTCTTCATGGTATTAGCAATGGCAGTGTAATAGATTATGTTTTCTCCTGCTTTATGAGATGGAAAGTCAAATGGCAGGAAAGCCAGATTATATTAGCCACTTACTTGTTTTTTGTTTTTTTAAACTAAAACAATTGACAATTTTATTTTCACGTTTCATAATATAAATAGAAACTGCCTTTTTTTTTTGGTCCCACTACTCGCCTACAAAAACTGTTCTCTCTTTGAAAGGAAGGGGGGCAAGGCTTCCCTGTTGTGCTGTTAGAAAACACCCAGAGTCACAGCACCATGATCTTTTGGTGAAGCACAAGTAATGGAAAGTGGCTGTAAAAAGGTTCCTGGTTCTCCTTACCTGTCTGGTCGAATCCTTCCTGGCTGAGCGGCCACCATGATGGGACGGTGAGAGGTCATCACTGGGGACCCAGGCATCACTGGCATGTGGCCTCGGTAGGCCGCCTCATTCCAGGAGCAGCTCCCACTGGCATCATCATCTGAGGAGGAGAGCCCATCACTGGCACGATGGGAGAGCCCCCCTTATGGGGTGAGGCGGGCCCGGGAGACTGTGGAGAGGTGGGATCATGGCCCCTGCAGGAGGAGGAACCGAGAATGGAGTAGGAGGTATCTTTCCTTGTTGAAATACAGCAGTTGTTTTGTTGATCAGGCTCTGAGCCTGCTCTTCTATCCATTCCTGATAGTGGTCTTTCACATTCCCTTGCTGTTTCCTGCTGCTGCAGGGTGTCTTTTTCACAGATGGAGACTTGTGGGTAAGGTATGTGTTGCAGCAGTCACAATAAAACTTACGTGTGTTACTTTGCAGCCTGGTGGCCACTCTGTTCCACACCACCTGGAAAAGACTGCCATTTGTTTTAAAAAGACAATTCTGGGATATGTCTATTTAAGTATGTAATAAACCTATATCTATCAAGTTCCGTGAGAGAAATATCTTGTGGGTGACTTGTTCTTCACAGAATTCCTTCGTACCTGGGAGGGTGCATGTTCTAAAGGCACTCAGTTAAGAATTTTTTTGGATAGCTGATTAAATACACGTAATTATGATGAAATTCTGAAGTGTTAAGAACCATATATCAAGTATAGAAGAAATTATACTCATGATGTTGTGTTTACCAAGACAATATAAAATAGGAAAATGTGTGTGTATATATGTTTTAATTTTTTTTAATACTTATTTTTGAGAGACACAGAGAGACAGAGCTTGAGCAGGGAAAGAGCAGAGAGAGAGGGAGATAAGAGAATCTGAAGTAGGCTCCAGGCTTCGTGTTGTCAGCAGAGCCTAATGTGGGGCTCGAAACCACGAACCTGGAGATCATGACCTGAGCCAAAGTCAGATGTTCAACAATGTGTACATTGTTACATTAGTAACATTTCCTTATCCAGCATGCTGAGAAATTGAGACCTGTGGACTAATAGAAAATTCTCATTAAGTTAATTAAATTACTGGATTTGTTTGGAGGACCTATGACTTGTTTGTCATATGTCATATGTCATATGGTTATGAGTGTGCTTTGAAGAAAACTTTCATAACTTCTGAAGAAGTATGTAGTGGTTAGATTACCTTTTGGCTTAGTATTAAAGAGATTTGTTAATTTAAGGCTGTCTCCCTCAGTATATCATGTGTGTGGCTCATCATTAGCTACTTTGCTTACTTAACCATGAAGGACGTGAGGCATGTTTGTTTTTCCCTTTCTTCGTTTTATTTTATTTATATATATGTATGTGTGTATAATACCTAAAATATTACATATGTATTATATACATAATCTATATTATGTATATATTAATATATATTATGCATAATATAGATTATGTATATATTAATATATATTCATATATATTATGTATATAATACCTAAGGATGTTACTTGAGTAATACAATACTGTAATTACTGATTCAGACAATCATCTGTTTTTTAAGATAAATAGATCTTTTATGTTTGTGTAAATATTTACCATTTTCGTTAATCCAGAAGTTCTTTTATTATTTCTTGTAGAGAAGCTCTGCTAGCAAGAGATTCTTTGAGTTTTTGCTTATTTGGGAATGTCCTTATTTCCCCTTCATTTTTGGAAGAGAAATTTGTTGGATTTAGAATCCTTTCGGCATTTGAGTGTTTCCTTTCACTGTATTCTGACTGGCATGGTTTCTGATGAGACGTCAGCTGTTACTCATACTCTTCTTTTTCTACTGTTCATGATGAGTCATTTTCATTTGTCTTTTAGCAGTTTCACCATGGTGTGTCTAGATGTGGATCTTTTTGTGTTTATCCTACTTGGGATTTGTTTACCTTCTTGGATGTGTGCATTAATGTTTCTTAAACCTTAATTTTTCAAATTTGGGAAGTTTTCAGCTATTTTTTTCCAAATAATTGTTTCTGTCCCTTATTCTCTCTTTTCTCCTGAAACTGCCATTACATGTGTGTATTGCTATGTTGTATGTATCACCAGTCTCTGAGACTCTGTTTCTTTATTCCGTGTCTCTCTCTCTCTCTCTCTCTCATTCAGCTATTTAAAAGTCCATTGATTCTTTCATCTTTTATCTCAGATATGCTGTTGGGTTCTTCTAGTATATTTTTCATGAAAGATTTATTTTTCAAGCCTAAATTTTACATTTTTCTTAGTTTCTATTTCTCTATTGAGATTCTCTGTTGAGTCATTCCCGAGATATTTTTCTTTAATTTCTTGAACACAAATTCACCTTTTAAAGCATATTTTAAAAAGCCAATTTGAAACTTTTTTCTGACGTATTCAGTATCTAAGTCCACTGTAAATCATTTTCTGATGCTTAACTGAGTAGGCCTCCCAGGCACCCCTATAAATCATTTCCTGTGACTGTTTTCTGTTGATTGCTCTTACTTTATTGAATGTTTCCTGAATATAGGTCATACTTTCCTGTTTCTCTGTATATTTCATAATCTTTTTTGTTGTTGTTTTATTTTAAACTAGACTTTTAAAATAATACACTATAGACACCCTGGTTTCTCCTGTTTTTCCTCTCAGGCTTTGTTTTTTTGTTTTTGTTTTTGCTTTACTTTCTTGGAGTTAAACTGTGGCATTTATCATCTTGTAGTATTTGGCTCTTAATGCCTCTGCTCATTTTTTTAATATTTATTTTCGAGCCAGGATTATTTGAATTGCCTCTGTTTCTATTTAGGTTAGTGATCAGCCAGTGATTTGAGGAGAGGTTGTGCTTAAATACCTTGAACCTTTATGACATCTACTCTCTGCTGATACAGCTGTGTATGCATTGGGGGAATACATTCAAAGCCATGGCTAGTTTTCAAGTCTTCTTTGGCTTTTACTTTTCATGTTTTTTTTTGGGTCTCCTATGCGTAAGTGCATATTTTTCTAGTCAGCCATGACATATGGAGAGCTCATCTCACCCTTTCTGTGGATCTCTCATTTTCAGACTCTCCTTTTAAATTTCTGGCTAGTTTGCTGCTTACTCAAGCTTGGATGTCAGAGCTATGGGTTCGGCAATTTATTATTAGGCTTACCACCTTTAGTTGACAAAACTGCCAGTTTTCAATTCATGCCCCCATTTTTTTCTGGCAGCAAAGCTGCTATTTTTCATAGTCAAGCTGGTCCTGGTAAAATTATAATCCTTGCTACTGATGGAATTGTGGGACAGGTGATGATAACAGCCCTAGGCTGGAAGGCCACACAGTCTTTCTGTTGTTACCCAAAGCTATGGCAAGGTTTTAAGAATAAGCGCTTTTCTATTTTTAATTTGTTGAGGAACCTACAGTTTTCCACAGTGGTTGTACTGATTTGCCTCCCACTAACAGTGTATGAGAGCTCCTTTTTCTCCACATTCTTGCCAGCACTTGTTGTTTTTTATGTTTTTGAATTTAGCCATTCTGACAGGTATGAGGTGATATCTCATTGTGGTTTTGCTTTGCATTTCTCCCATAACTAGTGATGTTGAGTATCTTTTCATGTGTCTGTTGGCCACCTGTATGTCTTCTTTGGAAAAATGTCTATTCAGATCCTTTGCCCATTTTTTAATTGAATTTTTTTTTTGGTATCGAGTTGTATGAGTCCTTTATATTATTTTGTATATTAACCCCTTATTGGATACATCATTTGCAAATATCTTCTCCCATTTAGTAGGTTGTCCTTTTATTGATTGTTCCTTTGCTGTGCAGTTTTTTATTTTGATGTAGTCCCAGTGGTTTATTTTTGCTTTTGTTTCCCTTGCCAGATTGACATACCTAGAAAAATGTTACTATAGTCAGTGTCAGAGAAACTGCTGTGTATGTTTTCTTCTGGGATTTTTCTAGTTTCAAGTCTCACATTTATATCTTTAATCCATTTCGAGTTTATTTTTATGTATGGCATTTAAAAGTGGTCTGGATTCATTCTTTTACATGTAGCTGTCCAGTTTTCCCAACACTATCAAAGAGACTGTGTTTTCCCTGTTGTATCTTCTTGCCTCCTTTGTCGTTGGTTAGTTGCCCATATAATTGTGAGTTTCTCTGGGTTCTCTATTTTGTTCTTTCAATCTCTGTGTCTGTGTACTGTCCCAGTCCCATGTTGTTGTCATTACTACAGCTTTGAAATGTGGCATTGTGATATCTCTGGTATTGTTCCTCTTTTTCAAGATTGCTTCTGCTATTCAGGGTCTTTTGTGGTTCCATGCAAATTTTAGGATTATTTTTTCTAGGTTTGTGAAAAATGCTGTTGGTATTTTGATAGGGACTGCATTGAATCTGCAGATTGCTTTGGGCAATATGGACATTTAAACAATAATTCTTCTAATCTGTGAGAATAGAATATCTTTCTATTTGTGTCATCTTTAATTTCTTTCACTAATGTTTTATGGTTTTTGGAGTACAGGTCTTTCACATCTTTGGTTATGTTTATTTCTAAGTTTTTTATTCTTTTTGGTGCAATTATAAAATGGTGTTTTTCAAAAATTTTTCTTTCTGTTACTTTGTTATTAGTATGTAGAAATACTACTGATTTCTAAGTCTTAGTTTTGAGTCTTGCAAATTTACTGAATTCACTCTTACTTCTAGTAGGTTTTTTTGTGGAATCTTTAGGGTCTTGTATATACATTGTCTTGTTGTCTGCAAATTGTGACAACTTAACTTTTTCATTATCAGTATGGATTCCTCATATTTCTTTTTCCTGTCTGATGGCTGTGACTTGGATTTCCAGTACTGTGTTGAATAAAAGTGGACATCCTTGTCTTGTTCCTGATCTTCAAGAAAAAGCACTCAGTTTTTCACTATTGAGTGTGATGTTAGCTGTGGGTTTTTCATAGAAGGCCTTGATTGTGTTGAGGTATTTCCTTCTAAGCCCACTTTGTTGAGAGTTTTTATAATGGGTGGTGAATTTTGTCACATCTCTTCTCTGTGTCTATTATGATGATCATATGATTTTTATCCCTCTTTTTTTTTTTTAATGTGGGTATCATGTTGATTGATTTGAGAATATTGAACCATCCTTGTATCCCTGGAATAAACCCTACTTGATCATGGTGAATGATCTTTTTTTTTTTTTTAAATATTTTTATTTATTTCTAGGAGAGAGAGAGAGAGAGAGAGAGAGACAGTGTGAGCAGGGGAGGGTCAGAGAGAGATGGAGTCACAGACTGAAACAGGCTCCAGGCTCTGAGCTGGCTGTCAGCACAGAGCCCCACGCGGGGCTCGAACCCACAAACTGCAAGATCATGACCTAAGCGAAAGTCGGACACTTAACCGACTAAGCCACCCAGGTGCCCCGGTGAATGATCTTTTTAATGTATTGTTGTATGCTGTTAATCTTTTGTTGAGGATTTTTTGTATCTGTGTTCATCATGGAAATTGGTCTATAGTTTTCTGTTTTTGTTTTGTCTTTGTCTAGATTTGGTTATCAGGGCAATACTGACCTTGTAGAATGTATTTGGAAGCCTTTCTTCCTCTTCTGTTTTTTTGATAGTTTGAGGAGAATAGGTATTTACACTTCTTTAAATGATAGATTTCACCTGTGAGTCCATCTGGTCCTAGACTTTTATTTTTTTGATAGTGTTTTGATTACCATTTCAATATTGTTACTAGTAATTGGTCTGTTCAGATTTTCTATATGGGAAGTGATAGTTTTTAAAAGTTTCCTTAACATAGCTTACAAAGCTTTTTTAAAACCTGATATGGTTACCTCTACATCCTGTTCACTTTTTCTTCATTCATACTGACTTATTTTAGTTCTTCATACGTGACATTTCATTTATACTGAATTTATTTTGTTCCGTCAAATTCACCATGCATAATCCCTCTCACCTCTTGTTTCCAGATATCTGCATATGCCATTCATATAGAGGATTTTTAAAGAAGGCAAAACAAAACAAGAACACATTTCATTATGGCAAGCAGTCAGAGCATAAAACTAAAACCTCATAAGTGAAGTCAAAATACAAAATATTGAAAATATTTGCAATCTAGGGGCGCCTGGGTGGCTTAGTCGGTTAAGCGTCCGACTTTCGCTTAGGTCATGATCTCGCGGTTCGTGGGTTCGAGCCCCGCGTCGGGCTCTGTGCTGACTGCCAGCTCGGAGCCTGGAGCCTGTTTCAGTCTGTGACTCCCTCTCTCTCTGACCCTCCCCTGCTCACGCTGTCTCTCTCTCTCTCCTAGAAATAAATAAAAAATATTAAAAAAAAAAGAAAAAAAAAAGAAAATATTTGCAATCTAAACAAAGGCTAAATTATTTTGTATGCAGATAAGAAAAAGACTGAAAAACCAGAAGAGAAATGAACAAAAGAAATGAATAGATGGCCTAGGTTCATAATGATGTTAAAAGATACTCAGTTTCACTCAAAATAAGAGAAATACAAATTAAATAAAATACTCTATTCTGAGTAACACGTTTTCAGCTAACATATTGACTGAAATCCAGATGTATATTTAAATACTTTGCTGGTGGAATTGTGGGGAAAGAGGCTCCCTCATGTGTTGCTGATAGGAGAATAAATTGGTACAAGCTCCCTGGAGGACAGTTTGCTGGTATCTCTCAATATACATATATATTCACATAGCATACAGTTATAGTAGATTAAATGTAAAATGTAGTCAATTTTAATAATTACTGAGTAGTTGTTATTATAGTGATTGCATTTTTTGTTGTCAAATATGATTATGCTTATACTGCATATGCTTGTTCAGTACATATGCTTCTATATTTTTTTGTGTGAATATATATGTGTATATGTATTTTCTGGACCTTGCAGTTTCACTTCTGGGAATTTAATCTACAGATACATTGGCACATGTGTGAATTGACTTATGTATACATTTATCCAGTGCAGTGTTATTTTTAATAGCCAAAGGGAACCTAGATATTCATAAAAACGTGATTTGTAAGAGATGCTACACCTTTGCAATAGCATAGGATGTAGATGTAAAAAGAATGAATGAGGATGCTTTCTATGCACTTATGTTGTAGATTCTCCAACATAGGCTACCCATTGTTAAATGAAAACAGCAAAGTTATAATAGTGTGGGTAGAAAAGAGTGTGTATAAAATGCTATCTTATATGTTAAAAAGGGGGAGAAGTAGAAATATATATTATATTTGTATAAAGAAGATAATAAAAGTAGTTATTTGAGGTATTTCTGGGCAGATTAGGAATAGGGATTGAAAGGACACTATTTGCCTTATATGTTTTTATATCGTTTTATCTTTGAACTACTGAATAGATTACTTCTTAAAAATGAGGTTAAAAATTTTATGAAAAGTCTTAAGGAAAATATTTGTCTCTCTCTTTTTTTCATCAGTAAGCTAAAAAAGCTGAGTGAAGACAGTTTGACTAAGCAGCCTGAAGAAGTGTTTGATGTATTAGAGAAACTTGGAGAAGGGTAAGTACAAAAAATATGAAAGTAGCATAAGGTAATGACAAAATTATAAAATACTGTATAATATTAAACTTTCACTAGAGTATATTTTATTGAATAGGAGTAATATAGAGGGAACACACTTCAGCATAATAAAGGTCATGTATAACATGCCCACAACAAACATCATTACTCAATGGTGAAAAACTAAAAGCTTTTTTTCTGAGATCAGGTGTAAAACATCGATGAACATTCTCACCACTTTTATTTAACATAGTACAGGCAGTCCTAGCCAGAGCAATTAGGGAAGAAAAAGAAATATAAATCTCCAAATGAGATAGGAAGAGATAAAATTGTTTCTACTTGTAGATGACATGATACTATATATAGAAAATCTCAGAGTCCGCCAAAAATTTCTTAGATTAATAAAATAATTATAAATGAGTTGTAGTTACATCAGAAAGAAGTAAACACCTAGGAAAAATTTAACCAAGGAGGGGAAAGATCTGTTTATTGAAAACTGTAATATATTGATGAAAGAAATTGAAGACACAAAGATATTTTGTGTTTATTGATCGGGAGAATTCATATTGTTAAAATGTTCATACTACTCAAAGCAATCCACAGATTAATTGCAGTCCCTAACAAAATACCGATGGCATATTTCACAGAAATAGAACAAACAGTTGTACAGTTTGTATGGAACCACAGAAGACCCTGAATAGCTAAAACAATTATGAGAGTAAAGAATTAGCTGGAGGCATCATCCTCCCTGATTTCAAACTATATTACAAAAGTGTAGTAATCAGGAGTGCCCTGGTAGCTCAGTTGTTTAAGTGTCCAACTTTGGCTCAGGCCATGATCTCATGGATTGTGAGTTTGAGCCTCACGTCAGGCTGTCTGCTGTCAGCACATAGCTCATTTTGGATCCTCTGTCCTCCTCTCTGTCTGCTTCTCCCCTGCTAGCATGCTCGCTCTCTCTCTCTCTCTCTCTCTCTCTCTCTCAAAAGCAAATAAACATTTAAAAAACCTGTAGTAATAGAAATATTATGGTATTGGGGCACCTGGGTGGCTTAGTCGGTTAAGCGTCCGACTTTCGCTTAGGTCATGATCTCGCAATTCGTGGGTTCGAGCCCCGCATCGGGCTCTGTGCTGACTGCCAGCTCCAGAGCCTGGAGCCTGTTTCAGAGTCTGTCATTCCCACTCTCTCTGACCCTCCCCTGCTCATGCTGTCTCTCTCCTAGAAATAAATAAAACATTAAAAAAAAAATTAAAAAAAAAATATTATGGTATTGGCATAAAAACAGATACATAGTTAATTGAAACAGAATAGAGAGCTCAGAAATAAAGCCATGTGTATATATATAATCAATTCAATTAATTTATAACAAAGGAGCCAAGAATATACAATGCGGAAAGGAGAGTTTCTTTAATAAATGATGTTGGAAAGCTGGACAGCCACATGTAAAAGAATGAAACTGGGCCTCTGTCTTATACTCAAAACTCAATTCAAAATGGGTTAAAGACTTGAATGTAAGACCTGAAACCTAAAATTCCTAGAAGAAAACATAGGCGGTTAACTCCTTGACTTTTTGGATTTGACACCCGAAACAAAGACAACAAAAGCAAAAACAAAACAAGTAAGTGGAACTGTGTCAAACTAAAAAATGTCTGCAGGGGAAGGAAACCATCAATAAAATGAAAAAGCAGCCTGTAGAATGGGAGAGAATATTTGCAAGTAATATATCTGATAAGGGGTTATATCCAAAACATATAAAGAACTCATACATCTTAATAGCAAAACCCCAGACATTTCAGTTAAAAAATGGGGAGAAGATCTGAATAGATAGTTTTTCCAAAGAAGACATCCATATGGTCAGCAGGTACATGAAAAGATGCTCAACATCTTTGTAAATCATAACCACAATTATATTACCTCACACTTGTTAAAATGGCTATTATCAAAAAGACAAGAAATAACAAGTATTGGTGAGAATGTGGGGAGCAGGGAACTGCTGTGCACTGTTGGTGGGAATGAATATTGATGCACCCAGTATAGAAAACAGTATGGAGGTTCTTCAAAATACTAAAAATAGAACTACATATGATCCAGCACTCTCTCTTCTGGGTGTATGTATGTGAAAGAAACAAAATCATCATCTTGAACAGGTATCTGCATCTTCATGTTCAGTGGACCATTATTTACAACAGCCAAGATATAGAAATAATCTAAGTGTCCCATTGATGGTTGAATGGGTAAAGAAAATGTGGTGTACACAGATGGTCCCCAGTTTACCTCGTTTGGCTTAAAAATTTTCAACTTTATTATGGTACAAAAGTGATATTCATTCAGTAAAAACCGTATATCAAATTTTGAATTTTGATAATTTCCTGAGCTAATGATATGTAGTATCGTACCCTTCTTGTGGTGGAAGGCAGCAGAAGTAAGCCACAGCTCTTACTCAGCAGTGCAGTCGTGAAGGTGAACAGTTAATACACTTACAACCATTTCATACTCCTAGCACCATTCTGTTTTTCACTTTCAGCATAGTATTCAACAAATTACATGAGGTATTCAACACTTCATTATAAAATGAGCTTTGTGTTAGATGATTTTGCCCAACTGTAGGTTAACATAAGTGTTCTGAGCACATTTAGGATAGGCTAGGCTAAGCTGTGATGTCCAGTAGGTTAAACATAAATGCATTTTCTTCTTATGATATTTTGAATTTACTATGGATTTATCGAGACATAGCTGCCTTATAAGTCAAGGAAGATCCATATATACAATGGAATATTATTCAGTCATAAAGAGGACATTATGCTAAGTGAAATAAGTCATAGATAAATACTGTATGCTCTCGCTTATGTGTAAAAACTAAAAAGCCAGGCTAATAGAAACAGAGAACAAATTGGTGGTTGCCAGACAGGGGATCATGGGGTGTGGGGGAAATGGGTGAAGGTGGTCAAAAGGTACAAACTTCTAGTTATAAGATAGGTAAGTTCCAAGGATGTACATGTATAGCATGGTGATTTGTTAACAATGCCATATTAAAGATTTCATTGTTGCTAAGAGAGTAGATCTTAAAAGTTCTCATCATAAGAAAAAATTGTTTTCTAACTCTGTGAGCTGATAGGTATATATGTCAGATGTATCTGTCTCAATAAAAGTGGAAAGGAAAGAAAAGAATAGTAGTAGTAATTAAAATGACTATACTTTGTAGCAGTAAATATGAATTTGAAAAGACTGGATTGTGCTAAATCTGGTAATTGCGTTTTTCAGAGAAGTAGGACATATATATGTATATGTATAATATTATATACAAATATATATAATAGAAATATATATATAATAGAAAGACAAGAAATTGTAAAGTGACTCACAAAAGGTTTGTTAATTTGTTCTGTCTGATGTTCTTATTAATAAGCTTGAAAGATTTTGACTTTGTAAGGCAAGTGAACATAATGCCGTCTTTCAGGATGCTGGGACTCCTTTCACTTGGGGAAAAATGAATAATTGTAAATAGAGTGTCTCAGAGAGACAGGAAAGTTGATATGATTTAAAATGATAGTAGAGAAACATTTCATTTTTTTTAGATGTTTTATTTATTTCTGAAAGAGAGAGAGAGAGAGACAGAGACAGAGACAGTGTGAACAGGGGAGGGTCAGAGAGAGAGGGAGATACAGAATCTGAAGCAGGCTCCAGGCTCTGAGCTAGCTGTTAGCACAGAGCCCGACATGGGGCTCGAATCCACAAACCATGAGATCATGACCTGAGCCGAAGTCAGACACCTAACTGACTGAGCCACCCAGGTGCCCCGAAACATTTCATTTTTGACACATAGGGACATTTAACGAAATGGCGGAGTATAGAAGAACTTTCAAAATGATGAAGGGTACAAAACAGAATAAAAATGGTGTAAACCAGCAAGAGCAAGGAAAAGGAAATAGTAAAGTAAATAAATACATTTACAGAAATGTAAAATAATAAGCTACATGTAAGTTGGAAGGAATAAAATGAAATAGTTTTCACTAAATGTCAGTTATCCCATTAAAAGACAAGCTAGGAGGGTCAATTAAAATGCAAAATCTAGGAATATGCTATTTGTAAGAGGCCGGTAGGTTAGAAATGTAGGGATATTTCCTATTAGAGATGCTAGATAAGAAAGACATAATCCTACAAATAAAAATAAAAAGAAATAAGAGTGGCAAAGTTTATATTAGGTAAATTAGTTAAAGTTAAAAGAGCTCAAGTCAATAAAGAAAGGTTAATATCCAAATAAAGAAAAATGAGGAACATAAGGTATGACATATAAGATAGTTTATATGGAACGTATGTGTCAGTCACCATGACAGTTACATTTGTGAAGAAAAGCTGTTAGAAATGTCAGAGGACACTCATAAAAGTGTATTCAGATGGGAGATTTTCATATATCTCTTTAAGGATTGGACAAAAGTAATAGAAAAAAAGATATAGGGGGTATAAATATTGTAACCAAAGAACTTGATTATATTTATAAATATATATACAGTGTATATCTGTGCTTGTATGACAGCATATATTTTGGCATTTCTCCTTTTTTTTTTAATTTGGTATGTTCATGGAGCATTGATTAAAAAACTAACAAGTCCTACAGAGAAGCTGTAGTTAAGGGAAAACATTTAGTTTTAAGTTCTTTCAGTACTAAAAAAGAAAGATAAAAAAAAAAGATTTTGCATGTCTCATTGTTGATTGTAGTTTACTGAAATTAGAAAGAAATAATTACAATATGATAAAACCCATACTTGTTGGAAATTAGGACACATAGTCTGAGGTAACCTATAGAGATTAAAGAGGAAATTATGAATTATTTAGAAAATGAAAAAGAACAAATCATAGCAATGTCTGTGGAATCCAGAGAAGCTGTAGTTAAGGGAAAACATTTAGTTTTAAGTTCTTTCAGTACTAAAAAAGAAAGATCAAAAGAAAAGAACTTAGTGCTTATATAATGAACTTAGAAAAATAATAAAATGTGCCAAAAAAAATTAGGAAGAGAGAATTAAGAAAAGAAAAAACTGAAATTCATGAAATAGAAGATAAAATTTAGAAATAATAAATAAATACAAAAGCGATTTCTTTCAGCAGATCAATAAAATAGTTAAATCTCTTCTTTGACTAAAGAAAGAGGAGCAAAAATATAGAAGATTTGGAATAAGAAAGAAGATACAACCAAAGATAGAGAAACAGTTTGAAGAATTAAGAGGCCACTGTATGTTGCTCTAATGACAACTCATTTGAAAATCCAAAAGTAGATGTTTTAATAACTAAATATAAAGTTTATAAATTTCATAATAAAATACAAATATAATATAAATTGACCCTCAAAAAAGTTAAAACTTAAATAGATCAATTACCATGGAAAAGATGGAAGGACAGATCTGTTAATTAAAAAAATACCAACTCATAGTGCACATGTTCACAAGGGCCAGATGTGGAAATGTTCATCAGCTGGTGAATGGATAAAGTATGATATATCTGTACAATGGAATATTATTTAGCCACTAAAAGGAATGAAGTACTGATACATGCTACAGTAAGATGAACCTTGAAAATATTCTATTTAGTGAAAGAAGCCAGATACAAAAGCCGTGCATTACATGATTCCATTTATATGAAGAATCCAGAGTAGATAAGTCCAGAGACCAGAAAACAAATTCCAAATGATTTGCAACTAGCAAGAAGTAATGATGATACAACATTGAGAATGCACTAAATGCTAAATGCCACTTACGCATTTTACTAAAAAAAAAAAAAAAAGCTAAGTCTTTAAAAGACACATAATTGCCGTTATTTTTATGAAGCCAGCATAATGTTAATATCCAAACTTAAATATATAAAAAAAGAAAATTCAGCCTTACTTTGCTACCCATTATGGTTCCCATGTCCACTTTGTCTCTGGTAAAAAGATTTTGCGAGTTCTATTCACTTCTTTATGGATCCCATCATTCATTAAAATTAGGGAGCCGATTTCGCTGTTGTGATCTCTCTTATCCCTGACCTGCACTCTAGAGCTTCCAGTGATGCTAGTAGAATATCTTCTGGACCCTCTCAGTGGGGTTCGGTGAGCAGGTCAAATATAATATATCCATTCCAGTATTTTATCTACTTGAACCTTTGATCTCCTTCCTCTAACGTATACTGAAGATCTCTGGCATTTCTCTGTAGGTCAGTTAACTAGCTGAGCATACTGTTGGGAGCATACTCCTAACCATTTGAGATAACACACTGGGTCTGGAATTTCTGGTCTTGTATCCATATCAGTGAATTCTTTTCTTCCTAGAAATCTTGGAATCCATTTCCACACATATTCTTTAGAATGCTGGTGATAAAAACTGACAATAATCTTAAACTTTTTTTGGTATGAAAACGCAAGGTACTCTTGCATCAGATTTTATATCAGATTTTCATCCCTCTGGTGTCTGGGGATTTGAGTATAGTTATGGGACTGGAACCAATGGGAGATGAGGGAAGAGGATCTCCATTCCCTTGAAAAGTGACTGCCTCAGGTGAGGTCCTTATGGAGTCTTTAGCCGTTGTGAGGCTCATCTTCTCGGACTGGGGAATAGGTTAACTTGTTAGCAAGAGAGGCTTGGTAGGTTTGGGGGGTTCAAGGTACTCCAATTAATAAGTATCTTCTTAAATGTCCTATTACCAATTCACTGGATACCTCTCTTTATAGTTAAAAGCCTAACTTTAACAGAATAGACCTGGTGATGTTGTGAATTTAGTTTTGCAATGTAATTCAGCTTCTAGCTTAGATTGGACCTTGAGTTTATTTTCAGAAGTCTCAGCCCTGTGCTTATAAGAATTAAAGAATTATTTTGGGCCATTCAGAAGTTTTCTGGTTCTCAATCTTGGCTGGAAATTTAAGCCCTGAGCTTGTTATATTTATTATGTAACTTTTCCAATGTAGGGAGGAACACCTAGCCTGTTCTATAGTATTTGTACTCTTATTTTCACCATAACATTTTAATGATACAGGTACTTGGCCTTCCAAAGCTTTACTTACTCTTTAGGCAACTAAAGGTAATAATTTAAATAATTGTTTTGCCACTGAATGCCATAGACTGTCAATATTCTATTTGTTACTTGCATTGAAGTCATTACTATCTTCAGACCTAAGAAAGAACTAATTCAAGATTCTCATCTTTAAGATTCTTTCCCTTGGAACCACTTTCCATACCAAAAGCTATTGGTAGCAGGATTTGATCAGGAAAAGAAAAGCTACTTGATGTACTCTGGGTATAGAGAGTTTATTATAAAATTAGCAGCTCAAATGACTTGTGGAAGGACCACAGATACAGAGGTCATTAAATCTGCTAATGAAGGTCAGAGCAGCCAACACTGAACATCTCCACCTTAAACATTGAAGTGAGTGTTTCTTGAAAGCTCACTGGGAATCTGCTGGAATCCTTAAGAATCCTTGAGAAACTCCTGCCAACTCTCTTATTCTGTAGCAACATGTATTGGTTATAAAAAAAACTCAGCAGGAAGCCACTGTATAGGTCATATTTGTCAATACATCTGCTACAACTACATCTGGAGAAGGATGATTTCTCCTCAACTTTTTGCCATTCAGATTTCATGCATATTCTTCTCATTGTCAGACGCTTAACTGGAATCCATTCAGGGAAAGGAATTCTGGGAAATGCGGTTCCTGGCTCCTCTTTTGCACTAATGAGACTTTAGAAGAGAGTGATGGTGTTGTTTAATTCTCAGTTGATAATCCATCACTGAATTCTATATTGGCTTTTGAGGGAATATGAATATATATATATATATATATGTATGTGTGTGTGTATACATATATACATGTTTATATACATATACATACATAAATGATTTTTAAGAAGGGAATTATATATGTGTATGTGTATTTATGTGCATAAATTAGGACTACACACACACAAAGGTGTCTGTAAGTATCAAACTAAATTACTTTGGAAGGCTTAAAGAAACAGAGAATAGGATAAAATTCATTTTAATAAGGTAGCTGGTTTAACACTTATTTTTCACTTATTTTAAAAGATTATAAATTTGAAAGTGATTCTGCATAGCTTTCTAATATTAGGAAACATTCCATGTCTTCCAGTGGCTTGCTTTTCTTTCTCTTGTAGAAATGATACGGTGAGAAGAGTATGATCTTTGGTATCATTATATGTTTAAATCCTGTCCTTGTTGGTTACCAGTATCTGAGTCTCTGTTCCCTCCTCTTATAAATGGTGATGGTAGTATTTTACTTCACAATTGAGAGGGTTGAATTTGATAATGCGTGTAGAACACTAATCCTAGTACCTGGCTTACAATAAGAATAGTAAGTGGTAGCAGTGTTTGTCTTCTAATTCATACCAAAGTACACATGGCTTTCCTCTCTCATTGTTTTGCTTTTTAAAACACATAAATATTTAATTGGCAAAGTTTCAAGGGTTGTAGCAGAGATGCTTTTCAGGCAAGTGGCCATTAGATCTGTTACTCGTTTGATTTACCTGGGAGTGTGTAGTCTTGCTCTTGAGGAGAAGGAGCATTTGAAGAGACCTTGGATGCACGACTTAGGGAAAACCAGATTCCTTGCTTCTCTAACTTTGGTAATAATGTAGCTCAGTCCTCAGCTGTGGGTTTCATTTCACTTTTATACAGTCTGAACAGGCATGGGGCTTTGATATTCTGAGGATGATTTTGCTTAAGGCAAGATAAGCCATTTCCCCTAACATGAGACTTTGGCTGTTTTTATTCTATATTTCATTCTTTTAATTTTCACTTGTATCTATTTAATGCTGCATTTGTTTGAGTTGACAAACCGTAAGTCTATTCTTTCATTCATAAGAAAAACAGCAAATCTTTACATATGAATTTGATGATTTTAGTAGATTTTAAGTATATTAATTGAAGCATTAAAGCTACGGTATAGTTCATTTTTCTTATTATTTGTTTACTTTGAGTTATCATCATCAAATAATGTTTCTTTCTTTCATAGTTTATTGTCAAGTTGGTTTCCATATAATACCCAGTGCTCATCCCAACAAGTGCCCTCCTCCATGCCCATCACTCCCTTCCCCTCTCCCCCACACCCATCAGCCCTCATTTGTTCTCAGCATTCAAGTCTCTCATGGTTTGCCTCCCTCCCTCTCCTCAACTACTTTTCCCCTCCTCCTCCCCCACGGTCCTCCGTTAAGTTTCTCCTAATCCACCTATACGCGCAAACATATGGTATCTGTCTCTCTCTGTCTGACTTATTTCACTCAGCATAACACCCTCCATTTCCATCCATGTTGCTACACATGGCCAGGTTTCATTCTTTCCCATTGCCATGTAGTATTCCATCGTATAGATAAACCACATCTTCTTGATCCATTTGTCCGTGGATGGACACTTAGGCTCTTTCCATGTTTTAGCTATTGTGGAGAGTGCTGCTATGAACATTGGGGTACATATGCCCCTATGCAGCAGCACTCCTGTATCCCTTGGGTAAATTCCTTGCAGTGCTATTGCTGGGTCATAGGGGAGTTCTGTAGTTAATTTTCAAATAGTGTTTTAAACCAGAAAAGACTACCTGCAGAAACTCATAGTAGACTTTTCTCTAATACCTATGATGTTTGAAAGGAAAAAAATAAATGTCTTGGTTTCTTTTAGGTCTTACGGAAGTGTATTTAAAGCAATACATAAGGAATCTGGCCAGGTTGTGGCAATTAAACAAGTACCTGTTGAGTCGGATCTTCAGGAAATAATCAAAGAAATCTCCATAATGCAACAGTGTGACAGGTATGAAGAGATTTTATTCTTTATTACCTTCATTCTGATGAGTTTTGCTAGTAATATGTAAGAAAATATATTCTTTGGATATCTGGTTAGTTTTCTGAGTTTCTATCCAAAGTGAGACTAATCCTTCAAGGAAGATAAGGATAGTTTTGTAGGGTTGTCTTTAGGACTTACAGTTCCAGAGCACAAATAATGTTATAAAGCAACATATTGTGACAGAAAATACTTAAGTCATTTTCTCATTTTCAGGGCAAATTATGGGTGAAAATTATTTTTTGATGTGAAAGAGGAGTATTTAACAGTTTTTAAAATACATATAATTAAAATATATTAATTAAAAATATATATTTTATATTAAATATAATTAAATATATGTTAATTAAAAACAGCCATGTTTTATGTAACTCTGATTCATTCAACAAACATTTACTGAGCATCCCTGGTGGGCCAGCTACTACTGTGCCAGAGTCTATGAGTACCAAAAGAACTAAGCTATTATTTTTCTTCTTGAGGGGCTAGTGATCTAGTTGGGAAGACAGATACTTAAGCAAATAGCTATAATACAGCAGTCACTGTACTGCCTGGTGTGTGGGGTGATGTGAGAGCAAGGAGGCAGGGCATGTTAACTCCCAGCCAGGAGTTCCAGAGTCTGGCATGCTGAGGGAGAGTTAATTAAAATTGTGGAGAAATAGAGGGATGAGAGAGAGTAAAGAGAATTACAGATAGAGAGGTGAAAATCAGCTCACTGGTATGTGCTTTTCTGACAAGTTTTAGAAATATCAGAGTGGAAGACATGAGACAGAGATTGGTGTGAAATGAGATAGGTAAATGGAGGTGACCATGCAACATCTTATGTGCCCTACTAAGTAGTTTGGTCAGAGATGCAGTGTTTATAAATTAGGACTATGTTTAGCTGATAGTTACTTAATTAAAGAGGGATTTTATTACTCTTCCTTTACAAAGGTCTCCAGGTAGGGTTGGTATAGAGCATAAAGTAACCATAGTCTCTGACTTCTTTTCTTACACTGTGCTATTCTGAGTAAGTAAGTGGCTTTTGTCCTCGTGCTTATTATCTCATGGTTATAAGAGGGCTGCTCTTGCTCCAGCCTTATGTTTATGTTCCAGGTGGAAAGAAAAAGGGTAAAGGCAAGAGAGAGCTTTCCCAGAAACCCTCAACTTTTGTTTTATTCATCAACATTGATTGAGTCCCATGGTATATTCCAGCTGATGACTTAGGCGAGTCCGGACACATTGTTCTCTCTAATCCAGTCAGGACCCTATTAGTAAGAGGTCTGTGAAAAGCTTCCTCTTCCAAAAATGTATAAGGTCCATATATTATAAGCCCTTTGGCTAATGAGGTGACTGAATAATCCTAGAGGAACTTTGTTGCTTGAGTCTGTTCAGTTTTGCTTTTCTTTATTGTGTGCTCTCTATTTAGATTATATTACATATTTTCCACAAAGGCTGTATAACTGGAAATTCAAGTGGTTATAGAAAAAAAAATAATACATTCCTCAGCTCCCAGATCAAAATATGTAATTCCAAAGTTTTCCCAGACCTTACTATTCATTTGGTAATTTGATAACAATGGGGTCACTACAGTTTGTTGTAGAAAGAAAAGATTGAGCCTAGAGTAGTGTTTGGCCCATCAGGTGCTTAATACTTAAATTACACTTATGATTAAGTGTAGTTTAGCTGGGACCACTGTTGTCCTTTAGAGATTTTAATGGAGGTAGCTCTGGAAAAGGCAGGGTTGCAAATATACCTATTATACATATCTTCCTCTAACCTGTGTGTATCTTAGGATCTATCTGCTCTTGCTCACATTTCTTTCTCAGCTTCCTGTTTGTTCACCTTGCTTTCATTTTTGACTCCTCCAACCCATTTTCTACCCTAGTGATCTTTTTAAAATGCAAATCTAATTAAGCCATTCCCTGTTTAAAACCTTAAATTGTTTCCCATTACCTACATAGATCTAGCCTCCTCAGGATGGCACATAAAATCCTTTATAATTATGCCTATGCTTCCAATCTTCTCTCTTACCTGCGTTTCTCTTTTAAGCATACATTTACTTGCATTCTCTGTCACCTCTTAAATTCTGTGATTTGGGGATTATGATTTTTTTACTAAGTGCCCTTGGATCTTGCCACATAGTGGTTACTCAAATACAAGTGTTACTGTTTCTTGTCTGGGCAACTCGACTGGAGAATATCGAGAAAGAACCTCACATTTAACATTTTTAATTATTGCAGAGAAGCCTCTCAAATTCCTGTTCTGTTAATGGCATCATCACCTACTTAGTCTCTCAACCAAAAAACTGAGAGTTATCGTTGTTTCTTTTTCTGAAACTTCTGAGGACACTCTCTTATAGATTCTCCTTCTGAAATATCTTCACTATCCTTATCCTTCTCTTCATTTCCTGACAGAGGGACTCATATTTCTTACCACACATTACCATGCCTAGCTCTGTTGTACTTTTTGTTGAGTTACTGTGAATGGATATGGTATGAATAAGGAGTATGGAAGAGCATTATAGGTTGAGGGAACCCTAGGGAAATCTGGTCCTTGTTGTCATTATATACTTTAAACTGCTAAGGAGAAAGAAGAATAAAGAATAAAAGGGGAAAGAAATGTGAACAAATTTCTAGAAATTTTGTACCACTTTATAGCAGAATGTCTTGTACATAATAGGGATATCTCAAATATTTGTTGATTGAAGTACAGAGATGGTGGAACAATTACTGGTAAAAAAAAAATGATTCATGCCTTTTGGATTTTACTTTCAGATTCACTATTCACATGAAATAGTGAAGAATCAGAAAAATTAGTAGGTTAAAAGATCTAAAAGTGCTAAAAAATAGGACAAGTGAAAAATAAACTAGGAAATGACAGGGGCAAGCATTACATTTTAGCTACTAATTACTAGTGTTAATCTGATGTGGTATGGGGAAACTAACATAAAAATGATTTGTAAGAAAACAGTACAAATTGAAAAATTCCCACTTAGAGAAATTGAGATTTGCATTTATGAAATTAAAATAAGGTCTATTCAGCTGTTTGAACATTTGGCAAATTGTCCTGCTTTCTGCCCTATAAAAAGAGACCAGAGGGTGTTTAAATTTTTTTTGTTCATTTTAGTACATATTAAACATGTGTTTAATACTGCATTTTGACATAAATATTTGAGGTAGCCCATCTGCATTGTTGATTACAGAATCTTTTTTTTTTTTTTTTGTTGATTACAGAATCTTTTGTGTCTAGTCGAGTGCTCGGCACAGAGCATTTAATAAATATTTATTGGATATATAAATCATAGAAGGTTAATGCCAGGCTAGATCTTGGTAGGGTCTGTTAGTTTAGAGTTTTGGAAATGTACTCTGTGCTAAGGAGGTGGGGGTGTTTTCCTCAAACAGTGAAGGATGAGCAGAATGAGAAACTTCAGTCATTGCTGTTATCTTTTTTCTCTGTATGGGGCTCATTCTAAAAGTTTTTTTGAGGAAAACGCTCCTCGTGCTAAAGGAACTTAAACATTTTACATGTACAGAAAATGGGACCTAGAGATTTTACATGCATTGTCCCAAATCACACAGCTAGTTAGTGACTGGGATGCTGTAAGAACCCACATTTGCTGACTCTATATCCTATGCTTGGAGAAAGCAAGGTCTCCAGAAAGATTCTAGTCCTTCGAACTGAAGCACTCTCAAGGCATTGCTAGGGGTGGAGGCAGGAGCTGGTCAGTAATACTTAGGAATACTATGTGCTACATAATTTGGAGACAAGGGAACCACAGTTGATAGAGCCCCTAATTTCCTTGTCCTTATACTGCTCAAGGAACTTCTCATATCTAAACCAGGAGAAATGTGTTGTTACAACGAAGGCACACAGTTATTCACTTATGTATGTATTCAACTAATATATATTGAGTACATACTGCTAAGGGTAGTCTTTATGCATTGCTCACAGGAGATACAACAATGAAGGAGTCTTATACTTTAAAGGGACTTTCAGTTAGTTGGGAGAGGCAGATGATTGGATGGACTGTTTTAATACAGTGTGATAAGAGCTGGGATAGGGTAAGTATGAAAACTATATAGTTTGGAAGACATAGCTAACATCTCACCATTGGAGATTTAGGGAAAGCTACCTCAGCGAGGTCATAACCAAACTGAGTGATTTAGAATTACTTAGATTTGGAGGGCAAAGAGGAGGGGCATTCCATGTGTTGGGAATAGCACATTTTAGCTGGTCTGCTCAGAGGCTTCTACCAGAGTAGTCCCTGTACTGCCTGTTCTATTTGCTGATGTTTCTGGGTAAAATTCCATTTAAACACTGTTAGCGAGGGCCTTCTCCCCAAAAAAGTTTGAAAATCACTGTACTGAAGGATTTGTGATAAATTTTGGCAATTTGTATTAGTTCATGTATGTGTATATTTATTTTTGGGTGGGCCAAGAAATACTTTGCTGTGATTTAGATTTATATTGGAAACAGCTCAGTTTTCATAGGAGAATATTGAAATAACCTTTGTAAATACACTGTTACACCTATTAAGTTTAGAGCACTATTAAGATGGTAGAAGGATGTTAATGAAACTTCTGTGATGAAAAATAGCCATTTCTTAGTATTTTAATTTTCATATGCTCATAATGGGAGGCCTTTAGAAAATATTTGCAAAAGACTTATCTGTTAAGTTCTGTTATCAAAAATATACAAAGAATCTTTAAAACTTAACAAAAATATGAATAATCCAAGTAAAAAATAAGCGAAAGACCGTAACAGACACTTTTCCAGCAAAGATACGCAGATGGCAAATAAAGCATATGGAAAGGTGTTTCACATCATATGTCATCAGAGAAATGCAGACTAAAACGAGATACTGGTATACATGTATTAAAATGACCCAAATCTGGAACACTGACAACACCAAATACTGGTGAGGATGTGGAGCAAAAGGAACTTCCATTCATTGCTGGTAGCACTGCAAAGTGGTACAGCCCGTTTAGAAGTCAGTTTGGCCATTTTCTTACACAGCTAAACATACTTTTTGCCATATGATCCAGCAGTCATACTCTTGGTGTTTATCCAAAGGAGTTGAAAACTTATGTTCACATACAAACCTACGTGTGGATGTTTATTGCAGCTTTATTTATAATTACCAGACACTTGGAAGCAGCCAAGATGTCCATCAGTAGGTGAATATATAAACAAACTGTGGTACATCCAGACAATGGAATATTTTTTAGCACTAAAAGGAAATGAGTGATTAAACCATGAAAAGACACAGAGAAAACTAAATGCATATTACTAAGTGAAAGAAGCCAATGTGAAAAGGGTACGTACTGTATGATCCCCACTATATGACATTCTGGAAAAGATAAAACTATGGAGGTATAAAAAGATCAGTGGTTGCTAAGGGTTAGGAGGGTAGGAGGGATGAATAGATGGAACACAGAGGATTTTTAGGGTCGTGAAACTACTATGTATGATAGTATAATGGTGGATGTAGTCCGTATACATTTGTCCAAACCCAGAGAATGCACAGCACCTAATGTTAACCCTAATATACCCTAATGTATCACCCTTGGGTGATAATGATTTGTCAGTGTAGATTAATTGGTTGTAGCAGATGCAGCACTCAGGTGAGGGATGTTGATAATGGGGGAAGCTGTGCATTTGTGGGGGCAGGGTGTCTATGGGAAATCTCTGTATCTTTCCCTCAGTTCTGCTGTGAACCTAAACCTCTAAAAAATAAAAATCTGTAAAAAACACCTTTGGCAATATGTGGTTTTCTTCAATTAGGTTGAAATTCAACTTAGTATAAAAATGTTAATTACCTTTTAATTAAAATAAAAATTAATATTTGAATTTCCATAAGAAGCTTAAACATAATGATTGAGTCTAAATAATTTGTATCCTGAGTAGTGTTAATATAAGGTGCAAATAGGAAAGAAAGAGTTTGTAGTGCTTCTTCCATCTTTCCCTCTGTTTTTTTTTTTTCACTTCTCATTTTATACTATTTCTGTTTTGAGTTGTGATACTGGAGGAAGACTGTCAGGATAAAGGGTGTAGAGGAGAGGTGAAAAGGAGGCAGGAATGGACAGAATATGGTCATTAGGGCATGGGATGTGAGGAAGCATCCCTTCCCTTCAAAAAACATTGGGGGAAGATGATACATAGTTTCAGTGGGCTGAAGGTGTTAAATAGAGTAAGGGAGGTATGTGGACAGGACAGGAGAATGAGGCAGTAGGGGGATGGCACAGGAGAGAGGATTAGAATATGGCTTATGATTGTCACCCCACTAATCAAGGCATTGTGTTTCCCCTTGCTTCCTGGTGTATGCAGTAATTTGACTTATGTCTTCCTTTTCCCTCCTCCCAATGGAATTTTTAAAGTCATATTGAACTATTTACCAGTGCCAAGACTCTACAGAGTTGCTGGGTTCTCATATGTCCTATATATCCATACAGCGGCCTTAGTTAAGATTGTTAGGAATTATGCCTGAATTAAATTTTGTGTGTTGCTTAAAATTAAATAAATAACATAGAGCTAGTGTTTTGAAGGAAACTCTGCCTTCTCTCTAGCATTTAAGACTCAATGCGTGGTAGAAAAACATGTGAGGAAATCTAAATAACTGTGTAGTTAGTTAACTTGCTGACTGAAATGAACAGTGACAACTTTGGCCCCTGACAGTCCTGCACAGTATAATTCTCTTTCAATGCTATCTGATTGTATTATTGCATAAACTTCTTCAGGGGCTCCCCATTGCCTTTTCTAGTCACTAAAGTTTACTCATTTGTCTCTCTAGCCCCTGCCATTAGGCCATATATATTGTTTAGTGAAGGTTGATTATTTTAAAATGATACGTAGGGGCGCCTGGGTGGCTCAGATGGTTATGGGTTGGACTTCAGCTCAGGTCATGATCTGATGGTTCATGAGTTCAAGCTCCGCATTGGGCTCTGTGCTGACAGCTCAGCCTGAAGCCTGCTTCAAATTCTGTGTCTTCCATTTTTTCTGTTCCTCTTCCCCCTTTTGGTCTCTCTTTCTCTCAAAAATAAACTTAAAAAAAATAAAATGATACATGAATGAATGATGAATGAATTTGAATTAATAATGCCTATGTCATAGGAAACAGACTGAGTTAGAAGTCCCAGGTCTTGAACTTTCTGAGCATATTAGTACCTGTGTATATATATTTTTTTAAATTATGGCTTTAAATTTTAATCTTTTAAAAATAATTTTATTAAAATTTTTTAAATGTTTTTTTTTTTTAAAGAGAGCTAGAGTGTGAGCAGGGGAGGGGCAGAAAGAGAGACAGAGACAGAGAATCCAAAGCAGGCCATGCACTGTCAGCGCAAAGCCCAAACTCAGGGCTCAAACTCATGAACTGTGAGATCATGACTTGAGCCAAGTTGGGTGCTCAACAGACTGAGACACCGAGCCACCTCTAAATTTTAATCTTAATTTGCCAGTCTTAAGTTTATGTTCAGTGTGCACAACATGGAAGAAAACTGGCTTACTGTCTTTTAGCTTGCCAGTCTAGGTCATTATCAAATTGTGTTGAGTGTACCTTGAAAATATCTCATGAATTTGTTTTCTATTTCTTTTACTCCCACTTCAGTTCACCAACATCTCTTTTTAAAAATGTAGGTTTTGGGGCACTGGGTGGCTCAGTTGGTTGAGCGGCTGACTTCGGCTCAGGTCATGATCTCACTGTTCGTGGGTTCAAGCCCTGCGTTAGGCTCTGTGCTGACAGCTAGTTCAGAGCCTGGGGCCTGTGTCAGATTCTTTGTCTCCGTCTCTCTCTGACCCTCCCCTGCTCACATAATCTCTCTCTTTCTCTCTCTCTCAGAAATAAATAAAAAAACATTAAAAAATTTTTTTAATGTAGGTTTTTTTTATGGTTTACGTATGGTGAGACCAGTGATCAGGAGATAAATTGTTATACTTAGAGATCCCAAGAGGAGGGAGCCTGCCACACAAGAGTGGGTGGAAGGGGAGGGGAAGCTTATACAGGGAAGCACCAGGGTGAGATAGGAGGCACAGGGAGAGAGTGGAAAACATGGGCAAGAGCCTTTATTGTGGTTCTGAGGGCAGGAATAGATGGGGTAGGGTAAAGGGGTATAGGATTGGTTAGTTTGAATGATTTCATTGAGCAGTGATTTCACTGGGTATAGGGAAGTCCCTCATTGTCTGGCACATGGCCCTGGGTTGATGAAGTTAGGAGAGTAGTGGCCCTGGAGGTGGTTGAGGGTATGGACCCCAGATTTGTTTGATTGCATAGGAAAGGTATGCTCACAGGTGCTATTTCTAGGAATTAGCTAAGCCTGTGAGAGATGGTGGAGGCCTTGTCTGCAGGTCTTAGATGTCAGTGCATCGCAAATACAAAAAATAAGATACGCTCAATGCGATCTCATGCATACATAGATTAACATAATCTTCTAATTGGTTTACCTGTGTCTGTATTTGTTTTCCTATGATCTAGCTTTGATGTAGAATCCAGAGAAATCTTAAAAGTATAAATTAGATCATGTTATTGCTCTGCTTAAAATTCTTCTCAGATCTCCTCTTGCATATCTAATAAAGCCCTCACCTTGGTTTTTGAGGCCTTTCATTATCAGGCTTCTTCCTCCATCTACAACTACATTGTGTTAAATCTTAATCTTCACTCTGTTCTAGGTACACTGATCTTTTGATTCCTTGAGAATGATTTACTCTTTCTCTCCTCAAGCCTTTGCACAGACACTTCTTGGTGCCTGGATGTTCTTTATCTGGTCAACTTCCAGCCAATCTTTGAATCTTCCTTTCCCCTGTTACTCTTTTGGGGAGGCCTATATATTAGGTTCCTTCTGTTAGCTTTTCTGTGATTATTCATTTGTTCACCTATTCACTGCTTTTGTTCGTACCTGTAAGAAGAGAGGTATGGAGGATAAAATGGAGAGCAAGCCAGATTGGCACGTAACCTCATAGAGCTTCTTTTCTTCTGGGGGAGACAGAGGAATGTCCCGAGCCAGGGACCGCTGGGGTATGTGGCTGTTGCGCTGTTCTTTCATATGATTTAGGAGCTGTTTTATGTGGAGAAATGATGAATGCAGAATGTAGCCTCAGCCAGTTTATCTCATGGCAGCCCTCTTTTTTTTAAAATTTTTTTTTAAATATTTTATTTATTTCTAGGAGAGAGAGAGAGAGACAGCGTGAGCAGGGGAGGGTCAGAAAGAGAGGGAGTCACAGACTCTGAAACAGGCTCCAGACTCTGAGCTGGCAGTCAGCACAGAGCCCGATGCGGGGCTCGAACCCACGAACCGCAAGATCATGACTTAAGTGAAAGTTGGATGCTTAACCAACTAAGCCACCCAGGCGCCCACCTCTTTTTTTTTTTTTTTTAATTTTTTAACTGCAGTTACTAATTATATTTATCTGTGGGTTTACTTCTCCAGTACCAGTGTGTTCTCATGCTGGTGTGTGCTCTCTGAGACTGAGAGTTATGTCTGTGTGGTTCGCCATTGGCATAAGCAGAGGGTCAGTGAATGAATGTTGAATGGAAGAAACTATATTCACTTATGTGTCCTTAACGTGACTGTTTAGTTCTATCTGCTTGAATACTTTTTTAGGTTAAAATTATTGAGGCCATGTTTTACGGTAGAGAACTGCTGGGCTTGATCCATCTACTTGACTATGTATTAGAATAGACCACGAGGTATTTTTTGAAGAGCATTTTACCTTTCCCCAAAGCCATTTTCTTGATTTATCACTAAAGACAGAGATGCTTTTTCAGGTAGCTGTCCTGGTTAGAATCCCTAATTTTTGTAAGGACCATCAGTCCTATCCTTAGAACTGCTAATTACTTAGAGTATTGCAAGATAAAACATATGTTTTCTGTGTGCCTTTCAGTGAACATGATCTTGCTATGTAACACTTCCAGAATTTTGAATGAGAATATTAATATTTAAAGAAGTTCTTTGAAGGATATTCTTCTGGAGTGAAGTTTAACTCTCTGTTCAGAGTCACCTAATTGAGGTTTTAAAAGACCTGCTGAATTAGAACCCCTAATGTGTGGGACCTGGGTCACAAGTGTTTCTGAGGCACAACCAGGTGCAAGAGCAATACTCCCAGTAAAGGTTTCTACGTAGGCACTCACATCCCAAAGAAGTGTATATAAAGAAGGCTTTTTAATGTTTCCCATAAGTTGAAGTTCTGGATCTACAGATTAATTTCATTTGTTTGTAAACATGCACGTTTCTTCGGTGGTTCAGTGAATGATTAGGAACTCCTGGCATTTACTTTCCATTCCCAATGTCTACCAAAGTTGAGTGTGTCTGCAAATTTAAGGTGTGAAATGAGAAATAATGAGAGCCATGGGTAGAAAGGTAGATGTTGAAAGGTCTTACATGTGATATAAAGTCGTTAAGACCTTTTCAGTAGTGGAAAGCAATTGATTGGAAGTTTTTTTTAAGTAGGGTTGTTTTTTAAATGGAAGAGCAATATGATCCAGTGTATTTTATCTTTATTTTAAGGAAGGTAACCTTGTTAACTATATGGAACAAAGATTAGAATGGAGAAGAAAGCTGTGACAAAGAGACCAGTTAGGAAGTGAGTCTGTGCAAGAGGTAATGATGAACAGAAGGATAAACCCCAGGGTTGAATTCTAGCCTTGTAATTACCTTTTTGGGTTAAGCCCTTAAGCTCCAACCAATCTGCTCTACCCTTGATTTGAAGACTTAGCTAAAATTGTAAAGGCTCTACTGAGAAGTCTTCCCTGACAGTCTTCTCCTGACCTCTTGTTTTGATGGTCTCTTTATGTGGTCTTTTATAGTACTTTCCATTTATTTATTTATTTATTTATTTATTTTGCTAATTTGATTCATGTGTCTTCCATTTCTGCCACTTTTCATGATAGCTGCTACTAGATAGAAATATCTGTTGAACAAGTTGTCCCCTAAACATGCCATTCTTGGTTTTTCTCTTTTTATTTTGTTTCTTCACACATGGCCATTCTTTTTTCTAGAATGTTGTCTCTTCTCCACCCATATTTTGAGGTTTTATCCTTTCATAGTTCAAATACCACCCTTTGTACAAGTTTTTTTCTGCTGTCTCTACCATGGTCATTTGCTTATTTTAGCTCTTGTAGCATGTAAGCTGTATATGACTTAGCTTATGCTACCTTGTGTTTTTCATCTTTTTATGTATTCTGTGACTATGGATACTCTGCTTCTTTGAGTTGGACAAGATGTTTTACATATCAGTGTATATAGCTTGCCCTTAATAAATACTAGGTAGATGGGATGCCTGGGTGGCTCAGTTGGTTAAGCGTCCGACTTCAGCTTAGGTCATGATCTCATGGTTTGTGGGTTTGAGCCCCATGCCAGGCTCTGTTCTGACAGCTAGCTCAGAGCCTGGAGCCTGCTTCGGATTCTCTGTCTCCCTCGCTCTCTGACTCTCCCCTGCTCACACTGCCTCTCTCTCTCTCTCAGAAATAAATTTTAAAAAAATTAAAAAAATAAAGATTAGGTAGATATTAAATAAATAAATGAGTATTTGTCTCTTTTTCTAAAAAAATTTTTTTAATGTATATTTTTTGTTTTTGAGAGACAGAGAGAGACAGGGAAGGGGCAGAGAGAGAGGGAGCCACAGGATCTGAAGCAGGCTCCAGGCTCTGAGCTGTCAGCACAGAGCCCGATGTGGGGCTCAAACCCACAGACTGTGAGATCATGACCTGAGCCGAAGTCAGACACTCAACCGACTGAGCCACCCAGGTGCCCCTATTTTTCTCTTTCTAAGTCTTCTTCTTCTTCTTCTTTTTTTTAATGTTTTATTTATTTCTGAGAGACGGAGAGAGATAGTGTGAGCAGGAGAGGGCCGGAGAGAGAGGGAGATACAGAATCCGAAACAGGCTCCAGGCTCTGAGCTGGCTGTCAGCACAGAGCCCAGCGAGGGGCATGAACCCACAAACCATGAGATCATGACCTGAGCCGAAGTCGGACACTTAACTAGCTGAGCCACTCAGATGCGTCTCTTTCTAAGTCTTCCTAAAAGCAGGTTATAAACATATTTTATTCTGCTCTGAAAGACATAAAACTTCAGTTCAAAAATATTTTAAATTGTTTTAATTATCTGCATTTAAAGCAAAAATATTGTAACTACTTATCTCTGGATTTTTTAAGGCCCAAATAAAAGAGAATTAAATTTTTTTTTGGCCTGTTGAATTATAGAGTATTTTAAAGTTGAGAATTAATATTTGACTGAATGTGGACTCCCTTAAAGGTTTATATTTAAAATGCTTTAGTTAAAGGAAATATTTTCATTTGTTCCTTATGTTATACACTAAGTCCTTTGCCAAAACAAAACTTACTTTCTTGGGAATCACTCAGAGCATTTGGGCCTCCTCTGCTTTGTAATCCTGTTAAATTTCATCCATGAGTTAAAGCCTAATTATGCACAGTTGGTAAACCCTACATATAGACGATTTGATGTACAATAGATGTTTACCCATGAAGTTTACTTATTGGAATGTTATAAAATGTTGAAAATACTTTGTATTGGGATTAAGAAATGATTTTCTTTGGGAATTAACTGAGTTTAATTGTCTATATATTTTTCTTTAGCCCATATGTTGTAAAGTACTATGGCAGTTATTTTAAGAACACAGACCTCTGGATTGTTATGGAGTACTGTGGCGCTGGCTCTGTCTCAGACATAATTAGATTACGAAACAAGACAGTAAGTATTTTTAAATTGTTTTGCTAATCTCATTTCTAAAGATTCATACATTAGGACCTGACTAGGTGGTATTTTGTTACAAAGAAAATATCAGTGTGAGAAAAGAAAGATTTTACCCTGTAAAAAGATCTAGTATGAGGTATGAGAACCAGCTATGTATCATAGAATGGCAGATTTAAGAGTCATATGATTAATTTATTTGTCAGGAAATTTTTGGTAGATCACTGAGAATCTATCATAGTATTCCACTTCCTTCTTCATTTGGAATCAGTGTGTATATTCTTTATTAATATATTTCAATAAATTATGGCCAGAGTTTTATTTAAACTTCATAATTTTCATGGTATTTTCTGTATTCTAATCTATGGCTGGTAAACAATTGAAGTTTTATGTTTCTGATTTTAAAAAATAATTGAAAGACAGTTTTTGTCTTTATTTTCCAAAATAGTGTCAGGATATTTCAAAATAATAAAGCTAGCTTATATTTTGTGTGCGTGTGTGTGTGTGTGTATACATATGTGAATTCAGATTAGTGAAATATGTTATTTAATAATACCTTTTAATGGTTATGTTTTAACCCTAAGTAAAAGAGCTATTAACAAAATTGTTTATGCTCGAAATGCATCTGGTTTACTTGGGTAATTTATAAGGACAGAATTTATACCTGTTTATCTGTATATGAGTAAGAATAATAATCAGTGAAATAATTTGTAATTCTGTAGAACAGTAACCTTATTATTATATGACATTATTATATGTTGTCAGACATATTTCACTGAAATACATTCAGAAAAATACTTTACTTGAGTCAATTTGTGGTTAACCAGAATCATTTTAAAGTTTGATTGAGGAAGTACATTGTAAGTTTACCCTACTAATTTTTTTCTATTAGAGAAAATAAAGTAAATAGGATTTCTTTTAAAAGACGTAAAATAGAAATTAAAATAACCCCTGTTTTGACAAAATGGATTAAGTGATTTGTGACATTCTAATTATATATTTTAGAATTTCTATGGTGCTTAACTAGTACTTAGGTAAATCAGATGACTCTTGAGTGGCAGAACAATACTTTAATTGAAAATAATTATACTCCAGTTAGAGAAGTGTTTTAAAATCATTTCAGGTTAAACCCAGTGCATTTGGTATTAAAAATTCCCAAACATTAGAAATATAAAGTAAAAGTGTGTGAAATGGAAAATCTGTCTTCTTTGTTTTAAATGTTAATGTTACCATAGTGCATAGATAGGAAATATTTGATTCAAGTACTTTATTATCTTGTTGCCAATAATTACAAACCGTGAAGGTATACTATTGTATGGTTCTAAAGTGTGGGTTTAGATGAAGCATAATCTTTAGGAATTCCTTCACCAGTTATCACAGGAAAGACTTCACTCCATTTATATACTTTTTATTGTTCTTTATTCTTTTCTTCATGTCTCAGTTTCTTAAAGAACTTGTCCTTTAGTATTGTCTTTTATGTGGGTATGATGGCAATAAGTGAAAATGTTACTTCACTTCCTTTTTATATGATATAATTCCTGGGTAAAGAATTCTCGGTTGGAAGTTTTTTTTAGTTTTTGCTTTAAAGAAAGACCACCCAAGTTAAAGATACCTCATTAGGGATGAAGTATTGCTGATTTTTAGTTATTGATTGCTATCTGGTTTTGATTAAATGTTTCCTGGAAAATTAAAGGCACAGGGAAAAACAAGTCTGACTAAGTTATATTCCTTTTAAAAAACATTTAGGGACGCCCAGGTGGCTCAGTTGGTTAAGCATCCAACTTCAGTTCAGGTCATGATGTCGCTGTCTGTGAGTTTGAGCCCCACATCAGGCTCTGTGCTGATAGCTCAGAGCCTGGAGCTTGTTTCAGATTCTGTGTCTCCTTCTCTCTCTGCCTCTCTCCTACTTGTGTTCTGTCTCTCTCTCGAAAAGAAATAAACACTAAAAAAATAATAAAGTAAAAAACATATGTTTAATCTGTTTAGCCTGAAGTATAACACTATTTACATCTTACCCTCCCTTTTCTCCGTAGTTTCCTAAGTTGTCACTTCTTTTGTGCACTTTAGAATAGAAATGGCTCCAAGAATAAAACCTGGATTCATATTTGGTGTTTTTGTAAATGTTATTGCCTCATCCTCTCTTCCACCTTTGAGTGCTTCCCTTATCCCCAGGCTTTGTCTAGTAATTTGCATGAGGGACCAGCTCAGAGATCGCCTTCTCTTTGAAACTTTTCCTGTTTTCTCGAGTAGTTTCTTACCTAATTGGTTGATTAAGTAATTATGTAAGTCTTTACTATACATTCACACATAAAGGGCATAATAAATTCTAGCTGCCATTATTATTATAATTTTTACTGTTATTATTACCTTTTTACATATTTTGACATGTAGATAGACTTTGCACCTTTTTATATGTGTATTGGCTCTTTTGTTTCCTTTCTGTGCCTTTTTGTCTAATCGTTGGCATTTTTCTTACCAGTTTTCAGGATTGCCTGGAAGTTTGGTAATAGTTCTATGAGCACTTTACATATTTTAAAAGTCAAAAAACTAATTATTTTATTGTCAGAATATATATTAAGGAAGGAGCTTCAGAATATCTCTTTCAGAGGCTTTATACCTTGACCTATTCTTTTTCTTTGGGAAACATCTAGGAAAAGATAAAGGCATAGAATTAAGTTTTGGAGTTAATTGTATTCCAGTGAATGGGTCTGAGGCTGACCAGCAAAGGGTTGGGGCTGTATCTATTTAAATATTGCTGGTTAACGTGGGGCAGATCACAGAGTTGGTATTTGAGATGATAATGAATGATAACTCTAGTAATTAATGGTAGTGGTGCTTGAGATAGGATGAAGGTGAAATCCTTCTATATTCCAGTGGGTGATAAAAGTTTCTCTGAGTCTCCTGGTTGCATTATGAGTAAAAGTCACTATTTAGTTACTATTCATTGACTCTTTCAGCTCCTAAGTATTGGGGATCTATAAATATGTGTGAGTTATTTCTGTGCTCAGACTCAAAAACACAGGTCAAGTCCTAGTATCATATATTTTAGTAATTGACTGTTTTCCAAATTAATGACATTGTTTTGAACCATCTTTTAAGTTTGGCGAAATCTACATGGAGATCACCCTGCTATGGTATCCCATACTTAGAAATCACATTTAATTAGTCAGCTTTTAGTGATTAGAAGAATAGTTGCAGTTGCCTTCTCCTACTATAAGCCACTCAAGGACAGAAATTTTAAGGTATTTATTTGTTGTATACTTGGAAAAGTTCTAAGAAAATAGCTGAGGTTATTTTCTTCCATTTTGACCCATTTTTTGATTTGACCACTTACTTTAACTTAGTCTATGGCTTTTAGTTTTGTGATCTGAGCAAGTCATATAACTGACTGAGACTTTAGCTTCCTTTTCTATTAAACAATAATTAACGTCTGCATTGCCTTACATTTTATTTGGCAATTTTATTTACATTTCAGTTGAATGGAAAGGTTCAAAACATTTATTGATCTAGGTACAGTGCTGCACAGTAGAGGTCCAAATAACTCTAATAAATTTTGCTGTTGTTGCATTGTTGAAGTAATACCTATATAAAAAGCTGGTTCAACTCCTTGAAGAGTTAGGCTTTTGGAGCAGTGAAAGAGAAGCATTTATCCTAACACAGAAGTTCAGAGAAAGCGTGGTAGGAGATATAACCCTTTAGTAGAGTCTTAAAGAGGAGGAGTCTCTATCATTAGAATGCTGACTCTGCCAGGGCAGGTTTTCTCTTCTTTGTTCACACTTTATCTCTCTTCCTAGTACAGTGCCTGGCATGTAGAATGCTCAGTAAATATTTGTTGCCAGCATGCATGGATGGATGGATGGATGGATGGATGGATGGATGGATGAATCAGAGAAGAGAGGGCAAAGGGCATCTTGGAAGAAGAAACAATGATGTGCTGAATTTATATTTCCCTCTCTAAAAGTTCAGTGTCATACTTCTAGGTCACCTGAAGGAGACAGTTCCCAGCATCTGATTTAAAATGGATTTACTTTTCTCACACTTAATTGCCCAGAATCATTGCCACATTGTAGTTTGATGGATCTATGTTAGGATCATGATGTTGCTATATAATTTTTTGTTTTTCCTGGAGTTGTTTCCTTTTTTTTTTTCTTTCTCATGGTTAGAGAAGCAGCATATGCCATCTTTATCATTTTGCTAATGTCTTCTACCTTCTTACTCATTTTATCCATTTCCTGGAATTTATGTGATTCTTCCTTTGAGAAGACATTCTTTGGAGCTTCCTGATTTCTTGTTCTAATGTGGACTCATTGCTTTTTAGGTCTGCTGTACAGCTGTGTCCTTGGAATTTCTTTTCACTGGACATTTGGGTTAGTGCCATCATTTTCTTGTATACTTCCTCTTTCCTTGGTTTTCACTCTTGTATTCTTTTGTTCCTAAACTATCTTTTTCATGATACAAGAATAAGTGGTCAACTACTTGAGTTCTTGCATGTCTGAAAATGTCTTTATTTTGCTTTCACAGCTGATTGATAGTTAGTTTATGTAGAAATTTATGTTGAAAATAAGTTTCACTGAGAACTTTGAGAGCTTTCGTCTGTTATCTTCTAGCATCTACTGTTGCTAATGTTATAGCTAATTACTCTCAGAGTCTTATTTACTTTTAGGCTTTTTTACCGCTACCTTCCAAATCTGGAGCTTTTTAGACTTTTTTTTTCTCTTTTTTTTGTTAAAAAATTTTTTTTTTAAATTTTTAACTTGTTTTTGAGAGAGAGGCAGAACGCAGGCAGGGGAGGGGCAGAGAGAGAGGGAAACACAGAATCTGAAGCAGGCTTCAGGCTCTGAGCTGTCAGCACAGAGCCCAAAGCAGGGAACTGTGAGATTATGATCCGAGGTAAAGTCAGATGCTTAACCAACTGAGCCACCCAGGTACCCTAGACTTTTCTTTTTATCCTGATGGTTCTGATACTGCACAAGAGCAAGATGTTTCACAAGGATGTACCCAGGTGTGAGTCCTTTTTATTAGTTATGCTCAGCACTCAGTTCTTTTCAAATAAACACTTGTGTCTTTCTTCAGCTTTTGAGTATTTCTCTGATAATCTTCTGTTTTCTTTATTGGATGGTGAATCTCCTGAATTTTATTCTTTTTTTTTTCTTCCTAGATTTTTTTGTCTTTTCTGGGGAGTGGGTAGGAGGTGGTTTCTTCTACTTTGTTTTCCAACTCTTCTAACTGAATTTTTTATTTTAGGAGTTAGATCTCAATTTACAAGAACTCTTTCATTTTTGATTATTCCTTTTTTGTAACATCTTGATGCTGAGGCATGGTTGCAAAAGTTTTTCTAATCACTCTAAGGAAAATAAGCTTTTGAAAAAGTTATTTTCTGTTTCCTGCATCATCTCTACTTCTCTGTGGTGGTTGTTTTACTTGCTTTCTTTGTTCTGGTCTATCCTATGATAAGGCTGCCCAGCAGAAAGGCTGCCTAGCTCTCACTGGAAGCCTTGGGCAGTGCTTTTTGACAGGCTGGTGTAATTTTAGGGTGAATGGACTAGGAGCTGGCCGTTAGGAGAAGGCCCTGCAGAGGCAATTTGTTCACTTTCTTGAGAGAGGAGCCATTCCTCCCATATCCGCCCCCCATCTGGGGGGTTAAGTGCCAGAATGCATGTAATCTGCCTATACAGAGATGGGAGTAGGGGTAGAGTAGGGATTCCATTTTCTTGTGTTCTTATTCATTTTTCTTCTTTTCAGCTTCCATGGAAAAGCTAGCCACTGTTTCTATTCCCCTTCTTCTTCCTGCCCTTCCTGCCCAGTGTGCTGACTTGGAGCTCCCTGAAGTTGACTTGGCCATCACTCCTTTGTTGCAGACACCTTCTTTGCCTGCTCTTGGCTGTGGCTCTTTCCATAGAATGCTTCCAGAGTTATTATACTCTCCTGTGATGATTCTTTTGTTATTAGTTTACTTAATTGTGTTAAAAAGTCTCTTTCAGCTTAATGAGGTTTCAGGAGAAGGAGATACAAATAACTGAAAAATTAATTACAAATTTAGGTTGGCTTTTGAACCTGAATCAGTGATATTCCCCCCTCACCTCGTGTATATTTTTTATTATAACTTTCATATTCTCAGGTGTTTAGTACAAGTACTTTGAGGAGTAGTTTGATAACTTCTTAATATGGTTGAGTACACTTACAACCGGGGATCCATCCAGCAATTCTCCTCTTTCATCTGCACGTAGAGAGAAACCCAGCACAGTTGTACAGTGACACATACACAAGAGTGTTGTCACAACAGAAAATTAGAAGCAAATTTAAATCTGGATCAGCTCCAGACCCTGGACTAGAGGATTGCTAATGTTCTTTCCACCTCTGTAACTCTGTAGCTCTCTGGGAGAGGCAAACTGAGAGTAGAATTCTGGCTGAAACCATTCAGAATACCCAGTACCCAGCTGTGCAGATAAGAATGACATTAAAATGCCAAATAACTGTTGTGTCTTAAAATGTATATGAACATTTATGTTGGAACATAAGAGAAATTTTTTGGTATTTACCTTTACCGAGATAAGATATATTTCTGTGATATTGGGGAGGACTGGGCATTGAGGAAACAAAAAATAATGGAAAAGAAATTCCAGACTGAAGAAGGCTACTTCTAAGTTATGTATATTTGTTTTCCTCAGAGCTGGTGGTGGACTGGTTACTTTATAATGGAAGTAATTGGGAAAGCCAAGTTTTATTTAGACATCACTTCTTTAGAAGTGTGAAGGGCACATTAAGACCATTATTCTTGGTAAATTCTCACTGGTTGTTAGTTTTATAACAGTGAGTCTCAACTCTGGTGATAGACTTTTGATAGATATTTAATTAATTTTATTTTATTTATACCATATGTTCTTTTTTTTTTTTTTAGGTTTATTTGTTTTTTTAGTAGTCTCTACACCCAGTGTGGGGCTCAAACTCATGACCCTGAGATCAAGAGTCACATGCTCTTCTGACTGAGCCAGCCAGGTGCCCCTGATAGATATTTTATGAGCAATTATTTATTTGGTATTGGTATATGTCAGGCATTATTCTAAACACATTGCATATGCTTTTGCATTTAATCCTTGTATAAGAGTTAAACAACTGTTTGAGGTAAGAACTATTACTGACCCATTTTGTAGATGGGAAACTGAATTATAGAGTGGTATAGAGGGAAAGGGTTGAAATTACAGCTAACTGCTGGAATTGAACTGTAATGGTTAAGAGCACAGACTCTGGAAGCAGAGTATCTGGGTTTGTATCCTACATACTAGCTGCACGAACTTGGGCAAGTTTCTTAACTTCTCTGTTAACTCATTTTCTTTCTGCTAAATGGGATAAGAAGACCACCCTACTTCATTGAGTTGTTCTGAAGATGAAATATATAAAGTGCATGGAATAGCACTTGACACATAAAAACCCTGTATCTATTAGCTGTTGATATTGTCATCATCCTGTCTTCTCACTTATATAGATGGGGATGTCTTTGCAGTCACATGTGCTTGAGCAGAATATACAGAGCACTATGGGACCAAGAATCCGAGCACTCACCATTGGTACTTTGAATTATCTTTGTTAATGAAGGAGGGATACACTTAATAAGAGAGGTGCATCTTTAGGTGCAGTCAAAGTTTCTTTAATAAAGTCAGACAGTGGCTATTCACAACATATCAGGAAATGTTATTTTAGTGCCCTTTGAATTAATGCTTTGTAAATAATAGTCTTTTTAGTAAATACTTGATTTATTGCATTTTAAAAACATGTTCTGCCTTGATGTGTATTTTGTGTCACTTCAAACAGATTTTTTTTTTCTTGGTGAATTCATACCAATTTCTTACTGATTTATTTGGAGTTTCAAAGTTCAATTATTATTTCATTGTTAATAACAGACATTTTTTTTATTTGTATGGATTTCTGTTCCATAAAGTGCTTTTTTGGGGCTGTGTTTTTGGCTCTGTGTTAGTGGGCAAATTCATGTTTGACTTCCCTAATCACTTTGTTGCATGTTCCCCCTTTGTGTAATAGATACTAGTTCATACAGGATTTACAACTCCATATATATTGAGTGCTTTTCTGTTGTCTTCTGATCTCTTTTTCAGGAATCTTTTCATGTGGGAAAGGATTTTAAAATGTCTGCCCACTGACCATTTTCACAGTAGAGTATCAGTTCTCTTTCTCTTCAGATCAAGGGATTATAAGCAGCGTGTATATATGTATATTTACATATGGTGTAAGTAGTGAAAGCTTTCATATTGAATCACTAGTTGTGGGACTTTTTGATAGATTATTAATCTTTTTTTTTTTTTTGCCAAACATCTGCAATCCAGATTTCATGAAAGACAGCCTCTCTCTGCCCTATAATAATGGCTAAAATATTCTAGTTACGTTTTCTAATATATGTACTTTGTATTGAACAGATTTGTGTTTTTCTGGAAGAATCCCATAAATTTTTTATTTGTAAGACTTTGACTATTTTATACCCTCAACCCTCCTTTTTTTGGGTAGGATGAGATAGTGTGGTGAGGGGTGGGAGGGAGTTACTGAGTTGTTCCCCAGTGTTTTCCTCATGTTGAATACTTAAGAGCCCCATAAATGTATGTGTTCTTTTTCCCAAGAGAGAAGGAGTAAGAGGGAGAGAAATTATGATTGTAAAGAAGTTGGAATCTGAGGCTTGATGGATGTTTGGATAAAGTCTTACATGTAAGCTTCAATATTACCTTTGAGATTTAGGTATTTCAGAGATTGCTACTTAACTCCTCAACTTTCTCTAAACCACTGACTTTTAGCAAGGTGTTTGGTCACCATTGTATGTGATTATGTCATGTCTGCCATTAAAACTAATGGACACTGAAACATTCAAGGAGTTCTGTAAAATGAGAAGTCTAGATGTAATACTAATACAGTTTGGAGTAAATATTTATTAGCTGGGGGAAGTGGTACTATGAAATGAAGGCAAAAAAGGAGACTTATGAAAAGCCTTCATTAAAGCTCCCTTTTAAAAAACGTGCTTATTCTACTCTCTCTGCCCCCAATTATTGAATTCCCTTTGTTTAGAGGCAGAATATAGAAACCAGCTTCAGAGATCTCATGATGTGAAGTATCTGGAATAACCTTTAGCCTTTTTAAAGTTGGTCAGTGGTTTGTGCTTTATACAAACCTTTTTTCCAGGAGCCTCCCCACTTTTTGGTTTCAACTTCAAGTTTACCGTATCCCTTTCAACTCTTGGTTGTAAGTTACAGAAAGCCCAGTCTAAATTGGCTATGTCAAAATAGGAATTTATTTGCTCACTTTACTAAAAATCTTGGCAGAGCTAGTTTTATGCATGGCAGATTCAGGATCAAAGGAATTACTTGAATTCGTCTTTTTATTCTGATACCTCTGTATGGAGTCTAGTCTCACACAGATTTTTGCCTCATTGTTGCAAGATGGCTGCCAGCAGCTACTGGGTTATACTTTCTAGTTGAAATCCAGCAAGTACTCTTGTGCTTTGCTGCTTCTGAATGGGTCATGCGCCTTTTTCTGAGCACATCATTGTGGCCAATGAATATGATGTGGTAATTGGTTTAGACCTAGGTTTTTGTCTAACCTGGAGCTAGGATGGAACTGACTGTTAGAACTACATGTTCTGAGGATGAGGAAGTAGAATTTTCTTGGGGGAAATCAGAGTATGTTAGCAGAAGGCTGAGTGGGTATTAAAATGGCACTATGTAATAGATATTTATATGTATTTACTAAAGCTAAAATCAAAACAAAACAAAATATAACAGGAATGAAACACAAGAAAAAAGGGGCACCTGGGTGGCTCAGTCAGTTAAGCATCCAACTCTTGATCTCGGCTCAGGTCTTTATCTCAGGGTAGTGAGTTCAGGCCATGTTGGGCTTCAAGCTGGGTGTGAAGCCTACTTTAAAGAAAAAAGATACCCCTCCCCACACACAATAAAAAACAAAACAAAAATAACCTACCTCTAAATAACTCCCAAAATGTATATTAAAGGTCAGAAGACATATTCAGTGATATTGGGAGTCAAAACTGTTGGGTCTTCATCCCTTTCTCTCTCTGTCATAGTAAAGGATGGAAAGATTGATATTTCTCTGGGAGCCTGTTTCTGCTCTGTCGTCTAGCAATGAATGTTTTGCTATAAGACTTCTCCCAGAATGTCTACCTATCAGGGTTAAAGACCCATAGTTCCTTATTAGACCAGGCTGGACTGACCCTGGTATTAGTTTTGGTGTCCATTGCCACTTTTCTTAAAAAGATTTTCACACACAGAGCAGGTAATAACTGTCTCTAGCTGTACAAGAATTTTAGGAGAATGAGTCCTTTGGTATGGAAAGTAATTCTTGCTCCTTATTTGGTATATCCCATAGAGTGAAATTGAGTTCTAAGTATATTTCACACATACCTCTTAAAGTTCCAAGCCACAGCATTAACATGACCATGCACTGTAGGATTAGACCTTTAGAATTTTTCATAGCAATCGTGTGCCAGATCTTAATCTCTGATTAAGTACATCATACACATTACGCTCCATTACATTTTTTTCTCAATCTTTTGATTGGATTATAAACACTTTTCTTTATGATTTTTCCACATTACAATATAGTTCCTCTAGTAGACTCTCTTCCACCTTAACTAAGTAAATTAACCTTTCAAAGGAATTTTCTTGGCTGCCCTTATTGGTGAACTGCCCAATCCTCACCTTAGTTGCTGTTCTTCTTGGCATTTCTCCCAGTTCTGTTTTCTTTTCATCAGGCCCACCTTCATACACTTTATTTTTATATTGTACACTCCTTATTCCTTGCGTGAGTGGACTGCCCGTCACTGCCAGATCTACGGTGAGCCCTCCCTCCCTGTCTTCAGCCTGACCCTTAGCACACCATGACAGTGTGGTGTGGTACTTGAGGTGGTGTGGTTTAGTGGAAGGGCTCCTGGAGGTGGAACCAGACGTCCCAAGCGTCCATTCCTGCTTTGTAACTGGGTAGCTCTGTGACCCTGGGTACATTGTGTAACTACTCTAAACTTAAGATGCCTAAGCCTAAAATGGATCTAATATCATATTACTTTCCTTACCTACCTTGGTGTTTTCTTGTGAGGAACAAAAATGATGAGTGTCAGAGCATTATGTAACCTGGAAAATTCTATACAAACTTAAATTGCTGTTTTATTATTATCAAGGCAAAAACTTTAAAAATGGCATATAATTTTTAATTACTAATGATTTAAGAGTTTTATGATACTTGTTGAAATAGTGAATATTCTCCAACATTAGAAAAATATACTAAAAGATTATTATGTCTTATCCAGTAAAGTTTTGGTTAATTTTAGGAAATCAAGAGATATATATGTTAATTTTCTAGAAGATTGGAATATAGCTCCTTAGGTAGCACATCTCTAATTTTAACAATGTTAGATGGAGAGCTTTTAAAATTGTGTAGCACAGTTCTGTATACTTTTAACGAGAATGTGTGAGTCCCTCCCCCCTTAATGATATAAATTAAGGAGAAAAATGCCAGTGATATGAGTAGATTGTAAAAATTTTAAATAGTATGGAAGAAGAACTTAGTGTCTCCTTACTCATCCCTCAATGTTACTCCCTTGAGGTAATGTCAGTAAATAGTTTCTTGTGGGTCTTGCAAACACCTATGTATGCATACCTTATTTTACTTGAGGGATTCATACTATATCTGTGGTGTTCTATACCTTGTTTCTTCTTTACTTTTCTTTAACTTCTGATATATCTTAGAGTCTTCCTATACTGGTACATGTGTGTATGTGACAAAGATCTGTGTGTATGTAACAAAATCTATTTTGGGAGGCAGCTGAGTGGCTGTCAGTTAAGTGTCTGACTATTGATTTCAGCTCAGGCCATGGTCTCATGGTTTGTGGGATTGAGCCCCTGCATGGTGCTCTGGGCTGAGAACACAGAGCCTGCTTGGGATTCTTTGTCACCTCTCTCTCTGCCCCTCCCCCACTCAAGCACCTGCATGCTCTCTCTTAATCTCAAAATAAATAAACTTAAAAAAGTGTATTTTTCCCACTATTTTGTAGAAAATGAGTTCCAACTTTTCAGTTTTTGTTGTTATAGTCTAGGTGGCAAGAACTTTTGTATTTGTGTATTGGCATACTTGTTAGGACCATTGGATACATTCTGAAACATGGCATTACTGGGTTAGAGGGCAAGTTAATTTTTTTTTAAAGTTTATTTACTTGTTATTTTGAGAGTGAGAGCGCAGGTGGGGAAGGGGCAGAGAGTGAGAGAGAATCCCAAGCAGGCTCTGTACTGTCAGTGTGGAGCCCAATGCAGGGCCCGAACTCATTAACTGTGAGATCATGACCTTGAGCCGAAGAGGGATGTTTAACTGCCTGAGCCACCCAGGCGCCCTCTAAGTTCATTTTTAATAACAATTTTTTTGGTTGAGAGGCTGTTACCAAAGCTATATGGAATTTCTTAGCACTGAGGCAATCAGTGTGAATTATGAAAGAAGTATGGATTTTGCTTTCGGTGCCTTCCTGGTTCACTGCCTGCTCCGACACCTCTTCATCTTCTCTACTTTTGTCTAATTTTGCTTAAGAAATTCATTATTAATTCTACCACAGAAATCTCCATTGGGATTTTAAGCAAGTTGCCTACCTGTTAGCTACTATAGCTGCTGCTGCTGCTACTATAAATGATTTCATTATTATCTTCCCCACACTAGCTTTTCACACTAGTAGACTCAGAGTTTGCTATGAGAGGTCTTTTTTCCTGAAAGTTCAGATATGTTTATATCATCATTCCACTTAAAAATTTGTAGATCTATAAAGCAGAGTTTGGCCATAACCTACCCTTGCATTTTGCACTATTTTCCCATACACATTACTTCAAACACAAAGAACCATTCACTAGTATTGGACTTCATATATTTTTATGTCCATTGCCTTTATACATACCTAGTATTTCCTTCCCTCTTTGGTCACCTGACAAACTTTGTTCATTCTTTAAGAGTCAGCTCAGAAGTCACCTCCTCTGTGAAGCCTTACTTGAGTAGGGAGAATGGTATGGTGAGATGTCAAGGTTGGTGGGGACTGTATCATTTAAGGCCTTGAGCGTTAAATTATATGGTTTGGATTTTAAGAGTACTTTTCGTGATGCATAATCAGCTTTTGGAACTGCTGTCCTGGAGTGCTCCTGTAGCTAATCCTGTCGTTACAGGCATTACTTAATATTGTAATTATTTGTTTCTGTGCCTTTCCCTTTTCACTCAGTTATGAGCACCATGAAGACAGGGGCTATGTAACAGTTCTCAGTAAATTCTTGTTAGTGCCTACCTCTTACAGTGTGTTTAAGGAACTTTAATGTGGCTGGCATAATTAAATCTCAGGAAGTGGAAGGTGTTTTTGCTGTTACCAGCATCATCTGTGGAAAGTCCCCTGACTTGGGGACTATAGGGTGATTTCTTGAAAGAGGGGAGTTCTGATCTAGGACTTAACAGACTGTGAAAGATTACGTAGGTGAGTTTTCATCAAATGCTTTTCAAGACTTTATGAAAAGTCCTTGTGAAAATTGAAACTTAAAATTTTATAATAATATATGGTTAGTTGTCTATGGCACTTGAAAGATGAAACCATGTCACTTTTTTCATTTTCTTAATAGATAATAGGTGCTAAATATAGAATTAATGCATTTTATATAAATAAGTATGTAAAAAAGGTGGGGTTTACGTTGGATTGTCAAGATTCGTTTTTAGAAAATTAAGATTCTTGATTTTGTATGAACTTACAAAAACCCACTTGAATTTGTTGTTACTGACATGAGAACATTATGTCAGTATGTGTATTTTAAAACAGCTCGGCGCGCCTGGGTGGCTCAGTCGGTTATGTATCCCACTTTGGCCCTGGTCACAATCTCATGGTTCGTGGGTTCAAGCCCTGCCGGGCTCTGTTCTGAACCCTTGTTCAGAGCCTGGAGCCTTCTTTGGATTCTGTGTCTCCTCTCTCTGCCCCTCCCCTGCTCACACTCTGTCTCACTCTGTCTTTCAAAAGTAAATAAATGTTAAAAAAAAAAAAAAAAAAAAAAAAAAGCTTGTGCATGTGCCCTTGAGACAATTTGGTGGGTGCATTTTTATCAAAACCATATACATAGTGACATATTAAATGTATCATATTATTATACTAATCATATGACTCTAGAAACAAAAGTAACCAGAGGACTAAAGCCTATCAAAACCATCTTTTTGTTTTTGTACAATGAGATTCTTTTTAAATTTGCCAGTGAATTCATACCAGTATTGAAACCAGATGTGGACTTCCGCCTTTTAATGTATTAGCTCAGCTATAAAAGTCTTATATCGATCCCCGATTACTGAGTATTTCATTCGTGGTTTATTATATCTCTCCAACTTTTATTTATTTTTAAAATAGACTTATAAAGTATGATTCAAGTGATTTTAAAATGACATCGCCCCATTTATATAGTGATAGAAATAAAATTAAATCTGTGTGGTATTAAAGATAATGTAATTAAATCCATAAATGGAGTACTCTGTTGATAAAATTTTTCATTGGAAAGGATTCTGATACCACTCAATGAAGGGTGAACTGTGGCTTGAGAATGGGTCTGAGAGTTTTCTATCTTAGAACTGAAATCTTACATTAGTTAGCTCCTAGTGTATAAATTAAGATGCTCTCCCGTGTGTGTGTGTGTGTGTGTGTGTGTGTTTCTAAGTATTTTTAGTGTAAACCTGACCATTTTGAAATAGATGGGTATGATCTATCTGAACTGTTGAAAAGTCTTAATTACAGAAATGAAAATGCTACTACTTTAACTTTTATATAGTGATGGGAATAAGTAGTTCCCTGTCTTGCCAAATAGAATTCTAGTCACTTTGGTAACTGGTTAAGTTTATATATAAATGAAATTTCTTAAAATATTTAAGTATTGTTTAAAAACAAAACTGTTTAGGAAAATGACTGTCAACTGTCTGCCTGCCTGCCTTCTTTCCAGTCTTTATAACAAAATAGTTTTTGTAAGGCTATGAAATAAGTATCTTGTTCAAAGTCTACTCTATAATGTCCATTAAATAAACACAAGTTCCTATCTCATTCTTCTCTATTAGTGCCACAAAATGCTTGTAAAATGTTGCTACAGATACTGCTTTTATCCAAAGTTTGTTTAATACCATTGAAATTTAAAAGAGACCAGGTAAATATTTATTCTTTCAAATATGCTAAGGTTTACCTGCATTTTGGCACTTAGAGGGCTGAAATTTGGCCCATCGCTTTTTTTTTTTTTTTTTTTAACCATTTTCCCCATCTTAATGGAAGGGGGAAAATGGGCCTTACTTGATTTCTGAGTGCCATTTCATAATAACTATATTAATTCTTTGAATTGTCCTGTTGAAATCTTTCCTTTTTCTTGATAGTGAACTACTTTTTTATTCAAAGCCGAATTTTAATGCCACTTTCTCTTTCTTCCCCAATTAATTGCTCTTCATTGTAGTCCCATTTTACTTTGAAAGTGTTTTTTATAATAGTTTCTGAGTTTCTGTCTTTCATGCTAGATTGGAACCATATAAGGTTAGGTTAAAGATTTTTCATTTTATTTATGGTTTAAATATTAAAATTTTAAAAATATTTCTTTTATTAAATTTTTTCATGTTTATTTATTCTTGAGAGAGAGAGAGAGAGAAAGAAAGACAGAGCATGAGTGGGGGAGTGGCAGAGTGAGAAAGGGAGACACAGAATCTGAAGCGGTCCTCAAGTCTGAGCTGTCCGCACAGAGCCCGATGTGGCGCTCGAATTCATGAGCTGTGAGATCATGAGCTCAGCTGAAGTCGGACACTCAACCGACTGAGCCACCCAGGTGTCCCATATTTTTATTTAAATAGTTTAAAAGTGTTTAAATCATTGATCTATATGTTTGTTTTCATGGTATTAAGCATCTGTTTTCAAGAAAATACTTATTAAGCCACCTATAATATCCTTAGTTAAGGTTACTTTTCAGGCCAGGTGAATCTGCTTACTCACAGAATTTATTGACAGGTATACTTGTTTTGTTTGGTAGGCACACCTTTTAAAATAATTTACGTTTAAATACTGGGATGAGGCCCGCATTTTGTCCTGATACTCAGGGCTGATACTCAGTTTTACTGCTTGTGTATGACTGGTATCTGTTCTTAATTTGTTAACCACTTGTATTGTGGCTGTGGCAACTGTCCTAATTAGACATTGCTTCAACTGATGGTCAGATATTTTGAATATCATCCTTGGAGCAAGTCTTACAACTCCCTGTTGTTGTTGTTTTTTTAATATATATATAATTTATTGTCAGGTTAGCTAACATGCAGTGTATATAGTGTGCTCTTGGCTTTGAGAGTAAATTCCCATGATTCATCACTTATATAAAATAACCAGTGCTCATCCCAACAAGTACCCCCTGCAGTGCCCATCATCCATTCCCCGCCCACATTTCCCCGTCCTCCCTCAGTTTGTTCTCTGTATTTTAAAGTCTCTTATGGTTTGCCTCCCTCTATTTTTGGAACTATTTTTTTTCTTTCCCTTCCCCGATGGTCTTCTGTTAACTTTTTCAAATTCCACATATGAGTGAAAACATATGATATTTGCCATTGACTTATTTCGTTTAGCATAATACCCTCCAGTTCCATCCACATTGTTGCAAATGGCAAGATTTCATTCATTTTCATTGTTGAGTAGTATTTCATTGTATCTGTATGCCACATCTTCTTTATTCATTAATCAATTGATGGATATTTGGTGCCAGAGGTATATATTCTGGATACTGGACCCTTGTCAGATGTATGATTTGCAAATATTTTCTCCCATTTTGTTAAGTTGTCATTTCACTTTCTGAATAATATCTTTTAGTGCACAAAATTTTTGATTCTGATGAAGTCCAAGTTATCATTTTTCCTTTTGCTGCTTGTACTTTTGATATCATATCTAATGACCCATTACTAAACCAACAGTCATGAAGATTTACCCCTGTGTTTTATGGTTTTAACTCATATATTTAAGTTGTTGGTATATTTTGAGTAAACTTTTATATATGGTGTGAGGTAGGAGTCCAACTTAATTTTTTTGCATGTGAATATCCAGTTGTCCCTAGCTTGTTTCTTAATGAGACATGAGCCACTGTGCCATTGGTGGCAGTGAAACAAACTTCTTCCACTAGTTACTTTCACATTCTGCATAGTCTTTATATATGCATTTGTGTATAAATAGATATGAATAATTATTCAAGTATAATTAACATACCATGTTATATTAGTTTCAGTTGTACAATATAATGATTCAACAAGTCTACACATTTCTCAGTGATCATCAAGAAAAATGTACTGTTAATCCCTTTATCTGTTTCCCCAATTCTCTACTACCACCTCCCCTCTGAAAAGCACCAGTTTGTTCTCTGTGTTTAAGAATCTGATTTTTTTGGTTTCTTTTTTTCTTTGCTTGTTCATTTGTTTCTTAAATTCCACACATGAGTAAAATCATACAGTATTTGTCTTTCTCTGACTTGTTTCATTATATCCTTTAGGTCCATGTATGTTGTTATTGTGATTGGCAAGGTTTCATTCTTTTTTATGGCTGAGTAATATTCCTCTGTGTGTGTGTGGGGGGGGGGGGGAAGAGAGGTATGAATGGACACTTGATGCCACAATAAACATAGGGCTGCATATATTTTTTTGAGTTAGTGTTTTCATTTTCTTTGAGTAAGTACCCAGTAGTGGAATTACTGGATCTTACGGTAATTCTATTTTTAATTTTTTAAAGAACCTCCATACTATTTTCCACAGTGACTGCACCAATTTGCATTCCCACTAACAGTTTATGGGGGTTCCTTTTATTCTACATCATCACCAACATTGTTATATCTTGTGTTTTTTATTTTAGCCATTCTGACAGGTGATGTCTCATTGTGGTTTTAATTTGTATTTCCCTTATGATTAGTGATACTGAGCCTGTTTTCATGTGTCTGTTGGCCGTCTGTGTATCTTTGGAAAAATATCTGTTCAGCTTCTCTGCCCATATTTAATTGGATTATTTGGTGTTGGATTATTTGGTGTGTGTGTGTCTGTGTGTGTGTGTTGGGTTGCATAAGTTCTTTATATATTTTGGACATTAACCCCTCATTGGATATATTTTTTGCAAATATTTTCTTCCATTCAGTAGGTTGCCTTTTTGTTTTGTTGATAGTTCCTTTTCTCTGTAGAACCTTTTTATTTTGATGTAGCCCCAATAGTTGAATTTTGTTTTTGTTTTCTTTGCCAGAGGAGACATATCAAGAAAATGTTTTCTATGGCTGATGTCAAAGAAATTATGTACTGTTTTCTTCTAGGAATTTTATGGTTTCAGGTCTCACATTTAGGTCTTTAATCCATTTTGAGCTTATTTTTGGTTATAGTGTAAGAAAGGGGCCCAGTTTCATTCTTTTGCGTGTATCTGTCCAGTTTTCCTAGTACCATTTGTTGAAAAGACTGTCTCTTTCCCATTGTATATTCATGAGTCCTTGTTGTAGATTAATTGACCACAAACATATAGCTTTAATGCTGGGCTTTCTGTTCTGTTCCTTTGATACATGTGTCTTTTTGTGCCAGTACCATACTGTTTTGATTACTACAGCTTTGTAGTATAATATTATTATAGTTTTAATTTGCACTGTATCTTCCCATTATCCCATTGTTGGATATTTGAATTTTCCTTCTTTATCTTTCTCAAATAGAGTAGTGTCCTCTTTGTATAAATTGGAACTCTACCCCCCCCCCCATCTCCATAAGCTTATCTTTGGGTTATATTTGATGTACTTTTATTTATTTATTTTTTTAATTTTTTTTAATGTTTTATTTATTTCTAGGAGAGAGAGAGAAAGACAGCGTGAGCAGGGGAGGGTCAGAGAGAGAGGGAGTCACAGACTCTGAAACAGACTCCAGGCTCAGAGCTGGAAGTCAGCACAGAGCCCGAAGAGGGGCTCGAACCCACGAACCGAGAGATCATGACCTAAGCGAAAGTCGGACACTCAACCGACTAAGCCACCCAGGCGCCCCGTATTTGATGTACTTTTAGGGAGAAGTAGATTTTATTGTCATGAACTTTTAATATTATGTGGGTATATTTATTTATTTATTTATTTATTTATTTTAAATGTGTTTTTTTAATTTAAGGGTATATTTAAAATAAAGGCTTTTATAAGTGGCTCTTGAGCAAGGTTTGTCAAGAGAGGCATAGATTATGATCAGACAGGACTCAAATCTTGGCTCCATCTTGTATGTGACAAGAAAGAATTTACTGAACCTCTGTGCAATAATTTCCTCATTTGTCAACTGCTGGTAATAATAGTATCTGGCTTGGACAGTTGTCATGAGGATAAATGAGATAATACATGCAAAATGATTAGCATAAAGGGCGGTAGAGATTTGGCTCTGTTGTTACACCTACTGAGAATGTTTCCTTTCCTACTTCTTTCCCTGGCTACCTTTTCTCCTTTCTCCCCCCTTAGTCTCCCCTTGACAACCTTATTTTGTGTTTCCATTTTCCTGGTCTTTCTCTGGTATTTTCATTTTTGAGTTCTCATTCTTATGGCCAGAAATCCAGGATTTGGGTGGGTTAAAGATGACCTGGCTGGAAGAGGAGGAGTGGTATGGGTATAATCACTTTGTGCAGGAGACTCTTGGCAAACCACCTGTGTTTTCTTTCCTTTGTGGAAAACTGTTGACCAAGAATTACCAACATCACAGGGAAGCATGTCTGAATTTACTTTCAGGACAGGTGGTGGTGATATTGCTACCTCAGTGTCAGAAGATGTGGGAAATAGTGATTTCTTAGGGTCACATTGAATATTGGGAGAGGCTGTGTGCTTTAGGGATGACATTGGTAATTTTAAAGAAAGGATAAATTTAATACTCTGGTTTCAGATAGTATAAATCTTCTGCCTTTTAAAGAAAGGATAAATTTAATACTGAAATTTTTTTCATCAATAAAACGTGTAGTAAGAGTGACAAAAAATATTTGTGAGGAAAAAGAAGTCCCACGTTCTTTTTTTTTTTCCAATTTGTAAAAATTTATTTTGAGAGAGAGAAAGCAAGAGAGAGAGTAGGTGAACAGGGGAGGGGAAGAGAGAGGGAGAGACAGAATTTCAGGCAAGCTCTGTACTGTTAGTGCAGAGCCTGATGTGGGGCTTGAACACATGAACCGTGAGATCATGACTTGAGCTGAAACCAAGAGTCAGATGCTCATCTGATTGAACACCCAGGCATCTCCCCCAGTTCTTTATCTTTTAGTCTTTTCCTAGAAGTTTAGCGGTCATTAGAAAGAAGGATTAGTTACCAGTGCTCTTTTGTAAAGTTTACCTAGCATGGTTTTTCATTTTAGTTTTACAAATATTTGTTTCCAGTTAACAGAAGATGAAATTGCAACTATTCTTAAATCTACTTTGAAAGGACTAGAATATTTGCACTTCATGAGAAAAATACACAGAGATATAAAAGCTGGAAATATTCTCCTCAATACAGAAGGACATGCAAAATTGGCTGATTTTGGAGTGGCTGGTCAGTTAACAGTAAGTGCTTGTTTGTCCAGGTTTTAATTCTGACTAAATGTTGATAACTTTTTGGAAGAGGTAATTGCAAGAAATACATAACCACATTGTTCTTGGGGAGAAGGAGCCATAATTTAAGTATTATTTATTTTATTTTCAACTTAAGAGATGTTGGATGAATATGAAAAAAATGCCATTGAAATGCTTAAATGTTTAAAAAGGAAAGCTATATTGATCCATTTCTATAGCTTTTATTGTTATAGTACTGTTTTTAATGACTATCTTTAATGATGGTGGAGATAAGATTCTTGTGAACTCTTTGTTATTACTGAATTCATAATTTCTAAAAATGTCCTGTCAGAGCTCTAGTTGAAATTCTAGGATAATAGTCAATTTCAGATATAATATGTAGTAATTGAGGGTTTCACTATACAGTTTAGAGAATATGTTGGCAGACTTCCTTTGTGTTTTTGTAGTAGTATTTACATCTGCATAATGTTTTTTGCAGGATACAATGGCAAAACGCAACACTGTGATAGGAACTCCGTTTTGGATGGCTCCTGAGGTAATTCAAGAAATAGGCTATAACTGTGTGGCTGACATCTGGTCCCTTGGCATTACTTCTATAGAAATGGCCGAAGGAAAACCACCTTATGCTGACATACATCCAATGAGGGTAAGAAAATGATGGTTTCCTAAACATGTTGATGTTATATGAATTTTGCATTTTTGCAATGTCAGTGTGAATAAATAAATATAAAGGAAATTAAGTTGATTTGAATTTAGATTTTGCGCAAAAAATAGTAAAATTATCTGTTAAAGCTTAGTGATAATAACTTTTCTCCTCCTCCACATCCTTAATTGTGAGAAAAAAAGTGAAGACTACGGTCACCATTTTCCTCCCCCAAAAATATGCGTTTAAAATCTTCCCTTGCTTTTCAATAGAAGGAGTAGGTAAATCCACTATATTCTTCAATCCATCCGTTGTTTTCTCAGTTTGGCAGTGGAGGCCTTGGAAAAATCAGTTCTCACTTTTCTACCCATTCTGTAGATTCTACCTTTGTGTTTTTGTTTTCTTTTTTTTTCTTCTCTCATCTGAAGTTAATATTTAAAAAGCCTGATTTCTTATATTGCTATGGACCTCTAAGCAAATTAATCTTATTTCTTCAGTTGTCTTAATGAGAAACTGGAATTCCTTTTTTGATAATTAATGTATACTTCTATGAACTCCCTTTTCCAGGATGATTTTTTTTTTTTGAGCTTGAAGTATGTACCTTACATATTCACACCTGTGATTCAGGGTTTGTGATGATAACAGTTCTTAGTTTTTTTTTCATATGTGAATCTCAATTCATTATAGATAAGTACATCTGTCTTTGTGAACTTATTGCCCTCTAGTGGCTGGAGTCACCTCAAGAAGAAAAGATTGAAGAATGAAGAGAGGAGAGAGAGAGGGAGAGAGAGAGAGAGAGTTTTTGTGCGCGTGTAGAGAAGAAAAGATGGCGTCAGGGTGACTGGAGGAATGTGTGAAGTAAATGGGAGGAAAGAGAATGCATTATTTTGGACCATCTGAAGAAGGATAAATTGGAATTAATTTCTGATAATACAATGCTATGGTGGATTGAATTTCAATAGTATAAGTAAGAGTGTACTGTACTGAAAATATTTAAAAACCCTCCTTCCACTTTAAAGAGAAATCTTTCAGTAATACAATTGTGTATAATATGTATCATCTTCCTTGTGCATATTCCTTTTGCTAAAGTAGAAAATAAAAATGACATGAATTACTCGTTTGCAAAATAATATGAAAAATAACAAGGTCAGCATAAAACTAGCAACACAGATTCTCATTCCTTCTCTGATTATTAGTTATCTTTAGTACTTTTAGGTACGATGTTTTTAGGAGGATCCTCAAAGTAGGTGTATTTGAATTGAGTTAGTGAGGTTAACTGAATTATCCAAGGCAACCTAGGCAGGTGCCCGAGCTGGGATTTAACCTGGGATTTAGATTATTACTATTCTGTTTCCTCCTTGTATAGATCTTATTTTTCTAACCACAAAGATCAGTGTATTAAATTTGACCCTGAGGTAGTCTGTCTGATAGATAATAAATCATTGTAAAATGTGTTTCCTGACCTCTAGGATCTTAAAGTATCATTTGATGGTTTGAATTAACACACATGAGATAGCAAAAATATACTTGAAGACAGTATTTCTCTTTAAAATTCTATCAATCATCTGTCTATTTCACTTTTTTCTACCAATCTAAACCCTACCCATTCAAGTCTCAATTCAGATATTATTGTTATATAGAGCCTTTCTTGGTAGCCACCACCCAAGTAAATTTCTTGTTTTCCTCATCATTCGTATATAGACAATTCTGGGCTCTCCGAGTTCTTTGGGTGGTTTATCAAGTGTTGCCTTGTGCATTTCCAAACAGTATGATTTAAAAAACATTTTAAAAAATGTTTTATTTATTTCTGAAAGAGAGACAGTATGAGCAGGGGAGGGTCAGAGAGAGGGAGACACAGAATCTGAGGCAGGCTCCAGGCTCTGAGCTGTCAGCACAGAGCCCAATGCGGGGCTCAAACCCATGAACTGTGAGATCCATGACCTGAGCCAAAGTCAGATGCTTAACCGACTGAGCCACCCAGGTGCCCCAAAATGGTTTTAAGTTGCTATTTAAATTACATTATCATTATTTAACTTTTCCTATGTTTGTGAACTGCTTTATACAAATAAGAGTATGAACTGCCAGTTCTGGGAGACTGTTAAGATCACATGGCAGGTACAAGTTTTCCAAAGCTCAAATTTTACCACTGGCGGCAAATATGATAGTTTTCCTTTAAATGACAGGTTCACATGGTTCATTTTTGAGAGAATGTCAGTCATATGCCCAGGTCGGAACAGCCATCGTTTTTCTGCCAGTTGTGCCTTAGTGACAAGTTGCAGCTTGTTTGGCTTTGCAGATCAGTCACACAGTTGCTTTTCCTCGAGACTGTCACTGTTCTTCTGTATGTGGGCCAAGTGCTTTGTGTGCCTTTCTCATTTTGTCATAAAGAATATTAATAAGGTATGTATTCAGGAGTGGGATTTTAATAAAATTAACATTTACTGCTTCATTACGGCTTAGATTAGTTTGGTGGGAGGTCAGGTGGGAGGAAAAAAGAAAGAGCTGTCCAAGAGAGAAAAAAAGATTGTTGAAGACACAGCTGAAGTTGGAAAGTGAGCACTGTACAGTTACACTAGCAGTGCTCAGCAGTGGAGCATGGTGCATTATAGCCCTGAGCTCAGGTTTGAGGTTAAATAAATGAGTGACTCGGAAGGATGGGGCTCCAGGGCATTGAAGGGTGCTGTGGAGAGAGTTGTTCTCGTGGTTACCAATGGGGTGTAGCCAGAAAAGAGAGGAGATGGTATAGGAAATGAAGGGATCAGGGAGCTAGACAGTGTTCTTTACTTGCCACATAGCCATTACCTGGAGAGCTTTTAGAAAATACTAATGCCTGGGGCGCCTGGGTGGCTTAGTCGGTTAAGCGTCCGACTTTCGCTCAGGTCATGATCTCGCGGTTCGTGGGTTCGAGCCCTGCGTCGGGCTCTGTGCTGACTGCCAGCTCAGAGCCTGGAGCCTGTTTCAGTCTGTGACTCCCTCTCACTCTGACCCTCCCCTGCTGTCTCTCTCTCTCTCTCTCTCTCCTAGAAATAAATAAAACATTAAAAAAAAAAGAAAGAAAAGAAAATACTGATGCCTGAGCTCTGACCCAAACTGATTATTTCAGAATCTTAGTGTTATTTGCAGTGAGGTTAGAGAGCCAGTAAAACTGTAGGTAAGGTATAAGAGAGCTGAAACTCAGATTAGTGAGTGAAATAGTGTTTTCTTTCTTTCTTTTCTTTCTTTTCTTTCTTTCTTTCTTTCTTTCTTTCTTTCTTTCTTTCTTTCTTTCTTTTCTTTTCTTTTCTTTTCTTTTCTTTCTTTCTTTTTTTAGAGAGAGAGAGACCATGTGAATGCTTGCGAGCAGGAGAAGGGCAGGGAAGAGAGAGAGAGAGAGAGAGAGAGAATCTCAAGCTGAGTGTGGAGCCCAACTCAGGGCTTGTTACATTACCCTGGGATCATGACCTGAGCTGAAATCAAGAGTCAGACGCTCAGCTGACAGAGTAACCTGGGGATCCCTGAAGTTTTCTTTTTTAATTAAACAGTTCTCTCACTTTAACCACTCTGTGAAATAAATATTTTTTAAGTTTATTTATTTTGAGAGAGAGAAAGAGCAAGTGTGGGAAGGGCAGAGAGAGACAGTGAGAGAGAATTCTGAGCAAGTTCCATGCTGTCTGTTCAAAGCCTGACGTGGGTCTTAATCCCACAGAATGTGAGATCATGACCTGAGCCAGTCGATCCCCAACTGACTGAGCCACCCAGGAACCCCAAAATAAATATTTTAATCTCCATTTTAGTGAGTAGATTGGGTAAAATGGATAAAGAATTAGGTTCCTTGTTAAGATGATATAGCTTATAAATGGCAGAACTGAGATATGAATTCATGCTAGTCCATTTCTTGCCTTGACAAAAACGAAATATCTTTTGTGTTTATATGTCAGCTCTATGCAAATGAAGGAGTGGCCAGCAAAAATAAAAATCAACAAACATTTTAATCTCATCATTATAATTATTATTTTAAAATAGGAACCTTCTAAATTTTTCAGAGTGGAAAGAGGTATGGTTGGATTTTTTATGTTCCCTGCCAATTTTTTTTTTTTTTTTGGTAGCAGTGATGGCTTATGAGATTACCAATAGTTTATAAAGTTGTCACAGTGGAATGAAGATTTGAGTGACGAAGAGACCACTATAACTGATGGAGGCAAAGAATGCTAGTTCTTTTAAGATAAGTAAAGGAGCGTATATAATTTACTGCATTTAGATGGCTATATGGAACAGGACACTCATTAGGTAGGCCAGTTTCCCTAGCCTTCACATCCTATCCTCTGCAGTTCCCTCTGGCCTTTGTTACAAGGTTGTAGCCCTTCCCACTAGAGCCCGGCCCTCTAGAGGTGTGTAATAGGAACAACCTCAGAACAGCAAGGCTGACTGAGTGCACTGGGTGTTGGTTTCCTCCTCATATTCTCAGACATGCCATCCTTCTACTATGCCCAGGCTCCAGGCGGCCTGCTTGAGACCCAGGTCTTGCTTGCTTAGGCCAGCAAGAATTCAGGTCAAGAAGAGATGCATCAATCTTGGGTAATTTAGGATGGAGTTGCTCCTGCCTACATAGCCACAAATTGATATATTGGCTTTCACTGATTAAGATTTTTGTAGGACATATGTTTTGAGTGTCATAGCCTGAGGGATATGAAGAACTTAACAATGGCACTAAATTAGAAAGTGAAAGTGATTAAATTGGAACTTGGCAGTGAATTGAAAATAGGTCTTTTGAAGGCGTTAAGGCTGAGATCATTTGTTTTATATACTTTAGTTTATCATTGGTCAAAGATTGATACTTATCTTTAATCATTCCTTAGGGAGAATAAGAAGTATTGGGGATATAGATATTCATGGAGGAATTTTCCAATAAAAAGAGCTACTTAGAAAACTGGATTTGTTTGATGGCAAGGGATAATAATTTGTTAGTTTTTATACATCGTTCTTTATCTCTCTCTTTTTTAAAGAGAAACTTGTAGTATATACAAATTATATCTTTGCTGTGGTGAGAGTAATGATTATCTGTCTAGTAAAAGGCAATGGGGAAATCACATTAAAACATGTAAAGCTTTGTAAATAGGAAAATGATAAAAATGTGCTTATAAATTTACATCCAGCTAATAGATTAAAATAGATTAAGCAGTGATGACAAATTAAGGAATAACAACAGATGGAAGTAAAACTCAAAATGTTAAATGAAACAAGTTTTATCAAAATCCAGATTATTTTAAAAAGTTAAATATAAAGACACTGAATTAGTTTTGGTCAGTTAAGTTCAAAATTTAATTTTGAATTTGGTTAACCACATACTTCTTTGGAGATCTACCTCTTTCTCAGCTCTGTAGGAAATATAATTACCAAATATCAGGAAACAAGTGAATGGGATTATTTTTCTGAATGTCTATCCCTGTGCCCTACCACTAACCCAGGCACTGTTGTTTAATAGACATCACTAAGACCCTGTTGATTCTTTTAAATACAGTTTTGGATTTGATTTCTTTTGTGTTTGATTACCCACTGGTTGGCATGGTGAAAGGGGGAAGGACAGAAGTGTCTCAGGCCAACTAAGGACTGTTTGAGACAGCAAGTATCGTGGCTGGTAATAGTTTGGCCTCCACTGAAGGAAAGAAAAGAAAAATTAAACTAAGAATTTTACTTGCATACAACACAATATGAATGTTTATTACCTTTTAAGATAAAATATAGAAGTGTATTGTATATTTTAGTAAGATTTGTCAAATGTGACTTAAGGAGACAAGTGGAGAAGTGGAGGCATTTAAATGGCAATTTTCAGGAAATACAACCTGTATACAGCTTGACAATCTGTTTAAAGTAGGAGTTACTCTAGACTAAAGATGGCTCTCTGTCTCCCTATATCCTTATATCACTTACTTATAAAGAAAAGAACTCTGTAGATTTTTCAGCATGGAAAAGATATTTTTGGGGAATGTTTTTGAAAATGATGTTTTCTTTCTTTCCTTAACCTTGCTATTTTTTTTACAACTTGCCTCTTTACTCCTATACCTTTTGGGGAAATAGTGCATTTTAATACATGAAATGAATGGTCCAGTACATGCAAATTAAACACAGACATTAGAAAAAAATCACCCTTTATACTGCATATTAAAAAATAAAACACACAGCAGCTTTCCCTTACCTCAAATCACATCACACTAATACTTTCACAACCAGGTATACTCCTGATATATCTTCATCAAAGGAGTGAAACGGAGTTATCCATTTTTTATAAACAAAAATGAGTGATTGATCTCCTTCCTGTCTAATGATCAAATTTGGTTGAGAAATTCTAGAAGATGGGGCTTTAGAAGGGGTGGTAGTTGAGTAATGCCACACCTGGCGTATTTACACATCTGCGCTCTCCCAGTCCCTACTGTAGACGGCTCTGTAGGTAACTTGCCCGTCTTAGTGCAGGCGCAGGTACTGCCTCTTGGAAGATTCCCTTCAGGCATTTAACATGTGGGGCAAAAGACAGGTATCTTCATTTTATCTGGGAGTAGATGAAGGAATCAATTCACAGAAACATCCTGGCTGAAAGCCTCTGAGATAGCAGGGTGCAGCCTTTCTCTGTGGTCTGACCCTGTGGATGTGCTGCCCCAGATTCCCCACATGCTGGGCCAGGAGCGTGCAGGCAAACCTCACCCCGCCCTGCCCAGGATGGGAGGCTGGCTTCAGCACGTTGCCTTCAGCACTCATGTTCACGGACGTCACGTGGCCTGGGACTACTATGGCTTAGTGGTGAAGCACAGGTACCCTCTTTTCCTCTTGGCTTTCATAGCTAAATTTTGGCTTGAATAATATGTTCTATGCGTAGAAGGCTCACTTTCTTATTTTTTATTTTGTTACCCCCATAGTAGATTATTAGGGCCATCTTCATAAATTACAACAAATCTGGTAGCTTTAAACAACAGAAATGTATTCTCTAACAATTCTGGAGGCCAGAAGTCAGCAATCAAGGTGTTGACAGGGTTGCTCTCCCTCCACAGGCTCTAATGGAGAATCCATTCTTTTTTTTTTTTTTTTTAATATTTTTTATTTATTTCTAGGAGAGAGAGAGAGACAGCGTGAGCAGGGGAGGGTCAGAGAGAGAGGGAGATACAGACTCTGAAATTGGCTCCAGGCTCTGAGCTGGCAGTCAGCACAGAGCCCGACGCGGGGCTCGAACCCACGAACCGCGAGATCATGACCTGAGCGAAAGTCGGACACTTAACCGACTAAGCCACCCAGGCGCCCCTGGAGAATCCATTCTTTGCCTCTCCTAGCTTTTGGTGGCTGCTGGCGGTCCTTGGCGTTCCTTGGATTGTAGCTGCATCGTCCCATCTCTGCCTCCATCTTCACATTACCTTCTCCTCAAATTTCCCTCTGTCTCTCTCTTAAAAGGACGCTCGTCATTGGTTTTAGGGACTACATGGATAATCCAGGTTGATATCCTCCTTTCAATTCCTTGACTTAATTACATCTGCAACTATCTTTTCCAAATGGTGTCACACTCCGAGGTTCTGGGGATTATGACATGGACACATCTTTCAGGGGTTACCTTTCAACCATTATACCTATAATCTCTTCTTTTAAATTATATACAGTTTAAGATTAACAGTGACTAATATAAGGACATGTTTCATTGTACTTCAGTTTTTTTATTGTGTTAAATATACAGAATATAAAATTTATCATTTTAATCATTTTTAAGTATACAATTCAGCGGCATTAAGCACACTCACACTGTTGTGCAACGATCACACTATGCATTTCCGGAAATTTTTATCATCCCAAACTGAAACTCTGTACCCATTAAACAGTAGCTCTTCATTATCTCCTCCCCACAACATTTTGTCACCACCAGTCCACTTTTGGTCTCTGTATGTTTCACTATTCTAAGCACCTAATAGAAGTGGAATCATGGAATGTCTGTTCTTTTGTGTCTGACTTCTTTCACTCAGCATAATGTTTTAAAGGTTCATTCATGTTGTACCATATGTCAGAATTTCCTTCCTTTTTAAAGTTGAATAATGTTGTCTTGTACATATATACCACACTTTGTTTCTTCCTCCATTGTCTGACACTTGAGTTGCTTCCCCATTTTGGCTCTTATATATAACGCTACTGTGAATATGGGTATGCAGTTGCTTCTCTGAGACTGCTTTTAATTCTAAACATCCAGAAAGGGGAATTGCTGGATCATCTTGTGTATGTATAATTTTGGGAAGAACTTCCATACGGTTTTTTCACAGTAGCTGTACCATGTTACGTTCCCACCAGCAGTGCATGTGGTTCCACTTTTTCCACATCCTTACACTGACTTTCTGTCTTTTTGCTAATAGTCATCCTAGTGGGTGTGAACGGGTTTCTCAGTTTTATTTGCCTTTCCCAAATAACCAGTGATGTTGAGCATCTTTCCGTTGGTATATCTTCTTTGAAGAAAATTGGGTTGCTTGTTTTTTTTGTTGTTAAGTTTCTGTTCTCATTTTTACTGGCTTTTCTCTGGTGTTAATCTGCTTTTTTTCTGTTTGCTGGCTGCAATCTCCTAATTCTTTGACTTTTTACTGCTTTTATTATCCTTCCAGCTGTCCCCTATCATTCTTTGCGCCCCAAGTCAAATACTCTAAGTCCCTTTGTAATCCTCCCTTCATAATCCGTCTATTGGGAGTCTTTGAGTCAAAATGGTTTTCACTTCCTGTTTATATGCAGCTGTCTTACTCCAAGTCTACAAGTAGAGGATTGCTTGTTTGTATTTGTATCTATTACTTTGCTTTGTGCAGTAGGTGTGTCCTGATGAAGGTGTGTAAATATTTAATAGGTGAAAAACAGCATTTTAAATTCTCTTTTTTTAAAAGATAATTTTTAATGACTCCTTTAGTAATGAGAATAACACATTTCAAACTTACCTGCTTGTAATTGTATATATTTTGTGGTGGGATGTACTCATTTTTGTAGTAACATAAATTGAATCAGTAGTATTAAAATATTTTTGATTTGGTGTTAATGTTAAAGTATAAGAAATTCACGTTCTATTGCGGAGAAAGGGAATTTGACTTTTAGACCCACCCGTTGGAGCGTAGATCCGTTCTACTTACCGCATTGCTTATTATGTGTCAGAGAAACTAAATGTCATTTAAGTATGGGTGTTCGATTTTTGAAGAAAGTACCCTGAAATTTTCTTCCTGTATTCTTTTATTTCTATTCCCCTTTCCTTTATTTCCTTCTACACGGTTAGTGCACATTTATCATTTGCTGGGTGGACTTCGAGGATATGGCAGGAAGTGGAGCAGGCCACAGTCGGGTGGACCTGGCAATCTAATGTTAGAACCGGTTAGCTTTCTGTTGGGGGAGGGGAGCGAAGATAAATATATTCAGTTGTTTACAGTATGAGACCATACACTGTAAAAACTTCAATTGTATGTATGTATATTACAAATTACATAAGATCATAAGACTATAAATAAGAGCTTTATGATTTTGTCATTACGTACATCACTGGTTTTTCTCTTTGAACTTCTCATCTTCCTTCTTTTTTCCCTCTCACTGTTGCCTTTGCTTCCTTTGACTGTTCCCTGTCCCCTGACAGTGCACGCACATGAATGCTCACACGGTCCTCTCCCCTCATGTGCTTTGCTTTCCCTTCCGTGTGCTTTTCTTTCTTTTAATATTGCCTTTCTTTCTCCCTGTCTGCTCCCTACATTTTTCTGCCTGATTAAGTGATACTTTATTCTGTTAACCATTACTTTCAGCTCAGAAATAGCCAAGGATCTGGAAGAGTGGGACAAATCGGATCATTGGAGAATTTCAGTCCTACTTCTAGGACATACGGTTTTTCACTCTGTTTGAAAGTTAGAGTTCTTCTGCCCTGTGGTCCTGTACATGTGGGAGTATCAGGCATTCCAGCCCCTAAATTGGGGATTAAGGTTTACTACAGTGACACTTTCAACGTATTTCTGTCCAGTCAGAGTTATTATTCTTGAAGAGATGAACAAGCAAGGAGAACAGAATAAACAGATCTCCACTTCTCTTGTTTGGGCCTGCTGGGGCCACCCTTGAGGGTTTCACAGGAAAGACAAATTCCCATTGTTAATTTATATTCAAACCTTGCTGTTGTGTTGCCACGTGCTTTGTAAACATGAATAGTTTGGTGACTGTTGAGGAAGCAATCCTCATTTTCCTACGGACGTACAAATTACATGAATAAAAATTGTAGTTTTGAAGTCCTGTTTACATTAAGTATTGCTTAGACCAGGGATCATAAGAAAGAATCATGTTTCAAAGAATTATTGAAATTATTGAAAGAATTATGCTAGAATCCGTTTTTTTTAAGATTTTAAGGTAGGATATCAACAAAGGCAGTATTTCTCTGTATTTAAGGATGTTTACAGTACAGAATTTACATTGATTTATTAATATTAAAAGATGGCATTTGCATTTGACATTTTTTGACTGTGATCCATAGTATAAAATATGTTTTGCACTGTGACTTATCTGTGCACTGTTTTATGTACAATTTGTTTTAGTTGTGTGAATCTTCTACTTCGTACTTTCATTAAAAGAAAAAGGTAGTCCAAGTTGGTTTTGTGTCCCAGAATCGGACTGTAACTTGTATTTATAGAGCAAGAATCACCGTCTGGATTTTGGAAATACGAATTTTCCAATGTCATAATGCCTCAATTGGTGCCACATAGTAGTGGGTGTGACTTGATGTTTGAGACTTGTGAGTCCTGAATTAATTTTGTTATCTATGATTAGTTGTAATGGACTCTGTCCATTTCACAGAGTTATTGTGAAGATCAGATAAGATAATGTAAATGAGCAATACATGTAAAATATTAAATACTATTTATTATTAGGTAGCATTATTAACGAAATTTTCAAGTCTCATATTGAGACTATAAGTTCCTGCAGAAGGTGCTATTTAATATTTACCATTGTCACTTAAGGAGCTTCTGGCTATGGAAAGGATCAGATAGTTACTTGGCTTTATTTTAAGGTATCAGTAGGATTGGAGGTATTGGGGGCCTTTCACAGTACCCAAAGGAGTTTATTGCCAGCTAGAGTAGGTTGCAGAAAGCTTTTAAGGCCTTGATTATGACTGCTGAGGTGATCTTTGCAGCTTCTACTGGAAACAGAAAAGATATAACGAGCCCATGAGGGCAGAGATATGTGATTCTTCTCTTTTCTTTTTGTTCTTTTCAAAAAGTGTTTACCTTTTCTTTTTTAATGTTTATTTATTTGAAAGAGAGAGAGTGAATGAGCAGGGAAGGGAGAGAGAGAGAGAGAGTCAGTCCCAAGCAGGCTTTATTTTCTTGGCACAGAGCCCGAAATGGGACTAGATCTCACAACCGTGAGATCATGACCTGAGCCAAAATCAGGAGTCGGATGCTTAACTTTCTGAGGCATCCAAGTGCCCCATGGACTTTATTTTCTAACCTCAGGGTAGACTGATGTTTTCTACTTCATTTTTACTATATACTAGCTCAGTTATGGAAACCGTGATTCACAAGAGATTAGAATGAGCTTTTTTGCTGGGTCAGAGAATTCATAGCATCAGTGGACCCCCTGAAATTGTACTTAAATATTGGTGTTTGTGCAGATGTGCATTTTTTCTGCTGTGAGTTCATAATTTTCAAGTGACCCAAAAAGGTTCAGAACTGTGGTTCTCAGTAATAATGCCAGTGCTCCACAAATGAGTTTCTTAGTCTATTGTATATTTAGGATATGATTTCCTTTACTATCATTGTATCATTGTTCTCTATTTTAATCTGGAGCGAGTAAATATATATGTAAATGGCAGCTATATATGATTCCTTTCCCCACCATACTCTTTTATTTCTAGAAAGGTTAGTTTTAGGTATGTCCAGTTACTATCCAAATTTCCTTATCACTGATTAAAAAAATCTTTTATTTCTCTGAATTTTCATATCACTTTTCCTACGACTTTCTTAGGGTACTTTTTAACTTAGTATGCATTATCATAGTTATTATGTACTTGTCTTATTTCCCCTACCAGATTTCAGTTTTAAATGCAAGTATGTTTCATCTTTGTGTGTGTAATTGAGCCTGGCAGAATGACTTATACATAAGAGCATCCATTAAAGATTTTTGTTGCATATGTGCTTGATTCCATTTCCTATCTCAAAGATACTTCTTTGGTGTAAATATTGAAATCTGGCAGGCTCAGATTCTTCTTTCTTACAATAATAAATGTTGTACTTATAACTTAGAATAAGAGTCAGGAAAATAAATTAAAAAATGAAAGTAAGTAAATGCTAATCAAATACAACTTGAAAGGCCTATAGTTACTTATAGCTTGCCTTTTAAACTTTTACTGAGCATAGTTTATTTATTTGACATTTAAATTTTAAATTGATATAATTTTTTTCTGTACTTTAGATCCTGTTCCTTTGTTGAAGATCAGAAAGACTTAGTGAGCACCCTTAGCGTTGGCCTCTGGTCAGTAGCTTTGGTTTGCTAATGGGAATATAATTGCCAAGCCTTATTTAAGACTCATGTCTTTTTTTTTTTTTTTTTTTTACAAATAGTTTATTGTCAAATTAGTTTCCACATAACACTCAGTGCTCATCCCCAAAGTGCCCTCCTCCATGCCCCTCCCCCCCTCCCCCCCACATCCATCAGTCCTCAGTTTTTGTCAGCATTCAAGAGTCTCTCATGGTTTGCCTCTCTCCCTTTCCCCCACCATTTCCCCCCTTCTTCTCCCCCTTGGTCCTCCGTCAAGTTCCTCCTAATCCTCCTATACGTGCA